>NC_056713.1:22282062-22442062 GCF_018831695.1 Puntigrus tetrazona | reverse complement strand
CGAACAATTGGCAACGTTAGCCAAACGGCGTGCTTGGTTTTACGTGGAATCATTTCAAAGCTACGTGCAGTCGCACCAGACTGCATTGTTATTTATTAAATATTAAAATAAGAAGCCCTAGAAAATGACAACATATCCTAATGTGCATATTCAATGCCGGGGTCTAACGTAATTCTCCATGCTTAAAGTCCACGTGACAACTTTCAATCCGTCTTGTTTTTTACTCAAGAACTCTACGGCCATTTTTGCACGAGCAACAATCATAAATGATTGCTTTAGCGCGGAATAATGCGCGTCGCAAGCGAAACTGCGGATCGGTCGAGCAGCACGATTGCTGGTGCATTTTCATTAGCATCTAAAATGCCATCACTATAGCTCTTAACGCGCCTTTTATCTTTACTCAGATTCATTGTGCCCTTGAACCATAAAAAGTCCTGTTACGTGCAGTGCGAAATAAAAGTGGTCAATTTTGCCTTTGAGCTTGAGAGACGGCAATATAGAAGTGTCGCTATTTTACAGCATCGCTCCCTCTTTACAGTGCATCGCGCTCATCTTCGCCCTCTTTTGCTACATGCTTTGCTTCCTTTTTCATAAACTCATCTTTCATCTCCCTCCAGCATCATCCGTCTCTTTTTCTCTTTCACCTCAGATTCTCGGCTAAGTCGAACGATTTGCATTAGTGCATTCAGCGATTCATAAGTGTTTTGTAAGTGTGTGTGTGTGTGTGTGCAAACTTGTGTTGATGTGTGTAGTTGATCGAAACCTCTTTAGATTTGTTTTGTTGATATAAGCGTGTTCAGAAGCCCTCGATATGGCAGTAGGCCTCAAGGCTGGAGAAGAGGATGTAGAGGAACCACAGACCAAGAAAGAGGAGCGTAGTGAGCAGACGAGAGACCCGAGGGCCGCCCAGCTCTCCGCCGATAGACGGCCGGCGCCGGAACAGCAGCACAGCCATGCAGATGAAGGCAAAGATAGTGAAGAGGGTGACGGAGAAGGCCAGCGAGCCGGGCTCCACATGAAAGTTCTTGTCCTGGACGCCCCAGTACACGGCTGCCACGGACCAGGCCACGCCGATGCCCAGAAACACGTTGACGGCGTTGCTGCCCGTGACGTTTCCCACCGAGGCGTCTGCGTACTGATCCTGAGTAGCGGCGACTTTACTGGCGAATGTGTCTGAAAGAGGACAAAAGAAAGTGAGGATCAAAATCAGCCAATAACTTTTCTCAGAATCTATCATAAAAATTATATATATATATATATATATATATATATATAATAAAAACTAAATCTATATTTAAAATATTTATATTAATAAAAGAATCAATATTTAAAAATATAAAAATATTTATATTTAATATGATTATATAATTACTAACAATAACATAATGCTAAATAAATTATAGTAATGCTCATAAAAGTTTTATATTATATATGTAAAATAAATTAAAAAACAAAATATATTTAAAATATTTATATTAATAACAATAATCAATATTTAAAAATATTAAAATATTTATATTTACCATGATTATATAATTGCTAACAATAATAAATTATAATTATAAATAAATAAATTATAATAATGCTAATAATTTTTATATTATATATGTAAAATAAACATATAAACAAAATCTATATTTAAATCTATATTTAATATAACAAATATTTATATTTAACAAGATTATATAATTGCTAAAAACAACAATATAATGCTATATAATAAAGCTAATTAAATTTTAATATTTTTAAGTACAGGTATATAGTCATTTACTTTTACTAAAATGCCATATAAACCTGTATATATATATATATTTAATCATATATTTCTTAAGGAATACTACAAGTTTTTATTTCAGTACTTTTATTCATCAATTATGCATTAAGATGATCGGTAGTAACTTAGGACATTTATAATGCTACGAAAAAATTTAAAATCCCGTTTCCTATAAAAATGATAGTTTCCACAAAAATATGCATCAGCTGTTTTCAACACTAATAATCAGAAATGTTTCTTGAGCAGCAAATCAGCATATTAGAGTGATTTCTGAGGATCATGTGAGTAATGATGCTGAAAATTAAGCTTTAGCCAAATATTTTTTTATATATTTATTAAAATTAAATATATAAATAAAAATATTATAATAATAATATTTGTTTAAATAAAATTGTAATATATATATACATATATATATATATATACATATATATATATATATATATATATATATATATATATATATATATATATATATATATATATAGTATAATACTAGAAAGTGTGTTTTGTGCATTTTGCATTATCTAATGCAGTGACGTTCAGTGCAGCTGGATCATGTAAAGCACACCTGGGATAGAGGTGCCCAGAGCGACGAACACCACGGCGGTGACGGTGTCCCGGAGGCCCACGGTGCAGCCGAAGTGTGACGCCAGGTCTCCGATGATGGCGGTGAGGAGGCCGATTACAGTGATGGACACCAAAAAACAGGCCCAGCCGTTCCAGTACTCCGTGGGAGGAACGAATCGCGAACAGAACCTTCCAGAACACCGTCAGGAAGTGCATGACGTAATCGTAGCAGGACGGGAGACGCTCCTCTCGACCCTCCTCTTCGTCTTCATCTCCGTCGCCTGAGGATGTCGCATAATTAATAAATGACACGAAACTCTATTCAATTCTACAGGCACCATCATTACCGTAACTGACCACCAGAGGACAGGATCACATCACTGACACAAACAGACCTGCTAGAAACATGCAGATATTTTCTCATTGAATACAATTTAAATTGTATCTGTCCATAAACATCAAAAATATTCACTCAGAAATGGCTAGTAAATCAGAAAACTGACAAACATTGAATTAAAGGTGAAAGACTTAAGCTTTATTTACTATTTAAATATATATTTTTAATAGTTACGGACGTTATTTTAAAATCATTGAATATTTTGATTTACTGTGTATTTTTTTTTACCCGGCACATATATATATATATATATATATATATATATATATATATATATATATATATATATATATATATATATATATATATTTTTTTTTTTTTTTATGTATAGTTTTTTTTTTTTTTTAGTTTTATTTAGTACATATTTTTGCCACTGCATTATAGGTTTTATATGCCAATATATACATTTCTTTTATTTAAATTGTAGTATTAGTTGATTTAGTTATTTAAAATGTTGCTTTGACATTTTTTATTGCATTTCAGTTTATTTATTTTCATTAATGGTTTTAATTAAGCATCCTAACCCTGAAGTTTCTACGGTACTTTCAGCAACAGTTTTAGTCAGGAAATTCTGCACCATTTCTTTTTTTTTTTTTTTGTGACAAAGGTTTGGAAAGGAGCACAAACCCTTGCAGAAGCATCAGTCTGAATTCCTGCTCCTGAGACAGAGCGGCTTGAGAACGCAAGAGCCTCATTACGTGTTTTATTAAGTCTGAGAATTGCTGAGGGAATGAAATTTATACGCCGTGACTCATGCAGTGTATTCCTATTTCAAAAGAGACCGATTAAACATGAGGAGAAGCGTGAAGGTGCGTGAGACGGACCTGCGCTGACGGTCACGGCCTCCACGAACTGCTCTCTCCAGGAGTGAGTGCCGATCACCAGAGCCAGGTTAGTCTTCTTGATCAGTTTATCAACGGTGCTCTGAAACACAGACCAATCAAACGTTCAGTTCTGAGGTGTGGCCCACATGATCAGGGATAACTATATAATATAACGGACCGATGCCGTGTTTTACTTTAAAGTCACAGCTCAGAAAAATCAAAGGAAAAAGGTTTGGGACCCTATCGTCAATGCCATTTTCATATTATCATTTAATATAATGCGCTATTATAATGAACATCGCACTATTTATTAATTAATAATTATATATTTTCAGCAATGATTTAATGCAATTTTACCGGCTTATAAACATTATAATAATAATTATATTTGAATTAATAAATAAATAAATGGTATTACAAATACCATAGTGCTGTCAAACGATTAATCCCGAGCAAAATAGACGTTTTTGTTTACATAGTATATGCAATATGTATATGTGTACTGTGCATATTTCTTATATGTATATATTAAATGTGTTTTGATATAATATGAAATATAAGGAAATGTATATATGTATATACATGTAAATATTTTCTAAATATATACTGTTGGTGTGTCTTTATATATTGCTAATAAATATACACAGTGCACACACACACACACACACACACACATATATATATATATATATATATATATATATATATATAAAAATCATTATTACATATTTTCAGAATTTAAAATAGCAAATTCAATGTATGTGTAAATTATATATATATATATGAAAATATCAAATAAATTTTTATTGTTTTTTTTACATTTTCTGGACCACATTCAACCATCATGTGAGCACACTGTAATAATCTCTTTGCACCCTCTGTTCTGAAGTGCTGGCATCAAATATCACTGTCATGACAAACCTAATGAACCTGACAACCGTTCGTTTAGCACCACCGATCTGATAAATAACACCCTAAAAAAAGATAGGAATGTAACTTACAGACGAGAATTTAATCAAGCATCAACATTTGCTGTCATAAACAGAGCCGACAATCATAATGCATCATTTCACCCTGGGTAATCATTAACCAGAAACTTCAAATTATATTTTTGCAAATAGTCATAAACAGTTATAATTGAAAATACTCCACTTCCTATATAGAGCAAAATCTAGCCGTCATGTGCAGGCATATATTGGGAATCTCAAGCTGTGGGCCAGTAAGACTGGTGGATGTGCATTTTTCATGCTGTATAACACATAATCTATATATAGAGCTCTACTGTACATGAAGATCTGTTCAGCACGCATGATTTCACCGTGTGGCCTTGTGTCATGTCTACACAACAGATGGAGGAAGACTAGAGCTGGAAGATATTGCATCCTTTAAAATTATTTTTTTCAATTAATACCATAAGGTAAAATGCTCAGGACTTGTCAATAAGATAAAAAAAGAATAATAACATTATTATTTCAGATGTGAAACTTTACAGAAAATTAATCAGACATTTCTCAGAAATTTTTTGTTTTTTTGAATGTGATACCTTGATAAATAAAATAAATGAATAAACTAATCTAATATATTACAATTAAACCAATTCAAATTAAATTAAATTTAATTAAATTTCAAATTTAAATTTAAACTAATTTCAAATAAAAAAGAAAACATTTTTTAAACCTTATAGAAAATTCATATCACTCTTTAAAAAACAAAATTCAATTAAATATGGTTATAACTATTTTAGATTTTTTTCAGATCTGAAACCTCAAAACATTCGTAAGATTAATAAAAATGTATTAACATAACGAATAAAAAAATACAATAAATAAAATAAAGTTTTGAAACCTCATAGAAAATTCATAGGACTCTTACAATAAAACACAAATTAAATATAAAATATGCGCCGACTACTTTTACTGTTTTCAGCAGGTACCTTAAATTCATAGGACTCCTCGATCACCACCTCCAGCCGGCTGTGCTCTCCCAGAACAGGTTTCCCCATCTCCGCTATCCTCCTGGCCTCCTCCTCCTCAGCACTCAGCTGTCCCTCGGGATCTTCTATAAGCCACAGCCGATAAAAGGGAAGAGACAGACAGAAGACAGAAAAGAACAGATGAGATACAACAGACAGGAAACGGAGGGCACGCCCCCTTCCTGTCAATCAAAAACAAGGCAGCTCCAGCGATCGACAAGACGCCACGTATGACAGCACGACACGCACACGAACAAAACACAAGCTCTGAGAGACGTTCTGAATGCATGTGTGAATCTACCACTACAGTGATGTTTACAACCCACTGAGCTTCTGTAAAGCGGAGCAAAAACTGAGTTTGATTGTCTGCGGCGGCTACTATAGAGATACTTTTTGACTTTCTGTCTAATGTTTTGAACTCTCTCTCAACGGTCAGCGTTTGATCCCTCTTTTCACAGCGTAATCGCATCCCTCATGGGCTCGGGAAAGCTTTTAGCCCCTCTCTCTCTCTCTTCTCTGCTGAGTGTGTAACATGAGGGTTAGTGTGGACACATGTCAGTTGATCAGAGGTTGATCTGAAACCTTACCTTGGTTCAGCAGCAGGGCTGCGTGATGTAAGGAGGGACAAGAGAGATGGAGTTAGTGCTGGAGATGAGTTTACTCCATTAATAAACACACATATACACGCACACGCACACGCACACACACACGTATCCCATGATTGTGGCTCTGCTTCAAGCCCTAGTGAGATGCTTCTCTGAATACCAAAACAGCGTTCTAGCACAAACAGCGTTTCGTAAGTGACCGCTCTGTTCACATCACTGCGGCTAACAGATGAATCCATTACTGTCCAATAGCTGACTCCAGCAGAGCAAAGACCCTTCGAGGCAAGTCAGTGCATTTGGTGACCATCTCAAAACACCCCCGGGCTGCTGTTTTACAGTGATACAGAAGCATCTGCTGTCTACTGAACGAGGAACGACTGGAAAACTGTTCGTCAAGATCACGTTTCAATGTCAAATCAGCAATGGAGTCAAGCAGAAGTGATGCATGCACGCATTATTTTTAAGGGGTTTCGAATAATATTATTTTTAATATTCTTTTAAGCTTAACAAATAATATTCTAAATCCTAATGTATTTATTTATTTACATGTTGTTGTTGTTTTTGATTATCGTCATTATTATTGTTATTGCTTTTATAGTTTTAATAATAATAATAATAAAATAATAAAATAAATGCATAAAATGCATAAAATGATAAAAAGCATACACAAATATTAAGTGTAATATTGTATTTTTACTTAAACTATTTATAAACTTTTATAAAAATCTATTTATAAATTATTTTTAAAACTTTTATAAAAATATACACATGCATTTTATATGTACATGTATTAAAATGCACATATAATATAATTTTTACACATATGTTATTATTATTATTCATATGGAAATTTAAAATATAATGAGTAATATTTTTATATTTATTTTTAAATATATTTTTATATTTGTTATTTATTGCATATAAGAAAAAATGTATATTATATTTTTTATTTATTGCATATAATACAATGTATATAAAACTAAAAGTAAGCATAATATACTGTATATGTAATGTTGAAAACAAAGTATCTTATAAAATCTCATAAAACAGCATCCTTTTGCAGCCTTCCATTAGGAAAAGCCTTGGAACATGCCTACGAAGCCTAAAAATGCAGTCTACGAAGCCAGCTTATTAGGGCTGGGAGCAGAGCCAACTGTATTGGAAATCACTTGAACCTGAATGTCAAATGAATGCACTTTAAAAAGTTAAAGAGTTAATCTCTTAGTCATTATAGTAAGATACACACACATACTGTACACACACCTGAGATTCCTCTCTTCAGCCAGCGTGGTTCCTCAAGAACGATGAAGAAATTCTCATGTTTCTCGTACTCTTCATCATCAATGATCCTCACCTGAAGGGTCTGACTGCAGATGCGTACATACACACACAAATAGACACAAGTAATCAGACATACAGGTAGTGGCTTTGAAGTCTCACATCGATTACTGGAACAAGTGACAGAAAATTGCGGCTAAATAGAAAAATGTCAGAAAGCTGCATAATGACACACACACACACACATACACAAACACACACACGCACAGCCTTATAAATACTTAATGCTGTTCCTCTGGGGTCATGAACAGCAGCGCTCCACCCTGACATGAAATCACATTAAAAGACCTGATGAATGAACAACACACACACACACACACACACACACAAAGGCACAAAAACATGCTCACACAAATCATGGAAAATGTCAGCATTTAAATCACTTCAAAAGGTTGCATGTCAATATTTAATCACATTCATACACTCGGAAGCCCTCTCACTCACACTAGTGTGTGCAAATAAAATCCTGCACATAAAACCAAATCTAAAATGCTTTGTAAGGCTGCTAATTTACAGAGTGGTGTTGGATTTACCTCCAGCACAGACAAACACTGGAAAATCGTAACGTTTAGTGCTCATCCATAATGTAAGACACTGTCACGTTCATCCGGCAAAGACAGTAAAGACTCCAGACAGACGGAAGTACTGCATCTGCTAATGATCTTACTGAATCACACATACTAAACACGCAAACATCCCTATCAATATAGCTCGTATTCTAGAAATTGGAACAAACACTGCTGAACATGAGTGATACCTCAAAAGATTGCAATGAGGTGATATTTTACTAGGAGATTAGACACTACATGATAAAACATGTGATATCTTATACTGGAGGAGGAATCCCAACCACAGGTGGCAAACACTTACAGCACCATAGGAACTGCATAACAACCTCCTAGCAATTTCTCTGAATGCCCTAGCATCAAGCCATTGCACCCTAGCAACTCCATAGTAAACACTCCGAACACCCTAGAAAATCTTTTACTGCACCCTAGGAACTGCCTAAAAACTCTCTAATAACCACTCAGAACACCCAAGCCACAATCCAGAATACAGAATACCCTAACAATTCTCTAAAAACCATTCAGAATATCCTAGCACCGGCCTAGCAACACTTTAATAACCACTCAGACCACCCCAAATACACTAGTAACCTCCAAGCAAGTCTCTAGTAACCACTCACAACACCCTAGCAACTCCCTAATGACCACACAAAGCACCCTAGCAAATCTAGTGACCGCACATAAACCCTAGTGACTCTCTTAGTAACCACACAGAACACCCTAGCACCTTTCTAGTAACTACTCAGAACACCAAAGCAACAACACAGAGTGCCATAACTGCCAAACAACTCTCAAGTACTGTAACCAGTGAAGAACCACTAGTAACTGCTTAGCGACTCTTTAGAAACCATCAAGAACACCCTAGCAACTGCTTAACAAATTACAAGTAACCACCCCAATTACATAGTAACGGCCTAGCAACTCTCTGGTAATGACTCACAACACCCTAGCAACTCTCTCTAGTAACCACACGGGACCCCCTAGTGACTTTCTAGTAATCACACAGAACATCCTAGCAATTCGCTCTAGTAACCACTCAGAACACCCTAGTGACTCTCTCTAGTAACCACACAGAACACCCTAGCAACTCTCCAGGAAAACCATATCAACATCCCAGAGTACTGTAATCAGTGAAGAACCACCAGTAACTCTCTGTAACACTCTAGTAACTATCCAATTGCTTAGAAACTATATAGTAAACACTTAAAAACACCCTAACAACTACATAGCAAAGACACAGATTTAGGAAACCCTTGCATTGTTGAAGCAAGTTTTGCAGACACTCACACACATTGATTTCTTCTTTCTTTTCTTGCATTTTTCACACTCACGTTGTTTGGTCGTTGGTGAATTCCAGCTCTCCGTGTGTGTCCTCGTAGTCGAGCCCTCCACCTTGGGCCGTCCCGGGCTCCGTGTGATACGGAATGATCACGGTTCCTCGAGCGCCGGAGTTCCGGACTACTGTCACCTCCATGGTTCCCACGCTCTCGCTCACTCGCATCAGGCGGTCCGTGAAAGTGAAGATACCTGCGTGGTCGTCATCCAGGATGGTGACCGTGGCCATCAGCGGTTCCATCAACCGGGCCTTGGGAGCCTGATCCGCATCGTCACTCTCAAACATACCCTCCGCATCACCAACACGCAGGTTCAGCAAACGCACAAAGAAATGTTCGTCTTCCTCAAAGATGTCATCATCAATGATGCCCACCTGGAAAGAGAGATGGCCATTCAGTAAAATGATTTTGCTTTAAATGTTCAAAACATGCAAAGAATTAGGCTAGTTCAAGGACAAGTACATCTGGGACTTTAGATTTGTAGAGCTCTGACTTCTCTGATCAATGTGTCTGTCACTCCGAATCCTCTCTCAGCCTTTTGGCAAAGAGACTGTCAATCGTTGTCAACCAATGACAGACACTACAGCACTGTTGCTATGGATTCATGGCCCTGTCCATCTCAGTGGAGTGGATGTTTGTCTAAAAGGAAGTGTACTACATGAGAGACAGATTTTTTTTTTCTTTGTCTTTGGAAGCTGTGGTTGAGCTGTTAAGGCATTGTCCTTGGGACTTGCTTGTTCATAAACAACATTATGAACAATTAGTAAATTTTGGCTGAAGAACTTTGCTGAACAAAACTGTATGTTGTAAGAAATATTACAAAGAAAGCAACGTTAATGCAAAGTCTGGATGCTTAAGACTTCTTAAAAAACTTACACACAGTAGAAAGCAACTTTCATGCAAAGTTTAGTTTATTAACTAGCTTAGACCAGCTTGGACAAGCTAATGACCATATGTTGGTTTCAGATTAACCAAACCATATCTAAGTATGATTAAAAAAACTAACATAGAAAGTGACTTTCAGGTAAAGTTTGGATACCTGAGACCAGCCCAACTGAGACTAGATGCATTAGCAGGGAGTTGTACCTATTAACCAGCTATGCCAACTTCAATCAGCTACTGAACATAAATAATGAGTTTGGACATAAATAATTCAGTATGGACATGGTCTTTAGAAATATTATGTACCTTATAGTACCTCAAAGTTCACACAAATATTTGTTGATCAATGATTAGTGTTGCTTCAGAGTATTCAGGTATTTGACACCCTCCCCTATTCAAGAACAGTTCCACTAGCAAGGTAGTTCAACTTATTAACCAGTTTAGACCGGTTTGGACAAGCTAAAGAAACATAGAAGGCAACTTACGTGAAAAATCTGGATACTACAGACCATCCCAGTTGATACCAGATCCACGAGCTCACGAGTGTCCAAGCCTGTTCCTGGAGGGCCAGTTTAGCTCCAACCATAATTAAACTGAAGCCAATCAAGGTCTTCAGACTCGTTAGAGACTTTCAGGGAAGTGTGTTAGAACCAAACTCTGCAAGAAGTCAGCCCTCCAGGAGCAGCACTGGACATCTCTGCACTGGCAGGTAATCAACCATCTAGATAAGCTTGGACCAACTAATGAACAATAATGCTCCATTTGAACAAAGTGTAAGAGTTTCAGTTGGTAGTTTAGGTTTTCGGATGGATTTTCAACCAGTTTTTATTCTGTCCTTTCACTCCTCCTTACCTTTATGTCTTTCCTGGTTTCTCCTGGTTTGAACACCAGTGTCCCTTCACAATACTCATAATCTGAGCCGGCATTGGCTGTGCCGTCTTCCGTACAGTAGTCAATGTAGAAAGTGCTCTCCCCCAGGCCTCCTCGACACACCACGGGTATCATGATGGAGCCGCAGTTCTCCATACACTGACTGTGTGGGCTCTCGAAGGAGATACGGCTGCAGACGGCCAGGTCATCCTCCTCTGAAGCTTCATCACCACCCGCCACAACAGCACGGCGAGATTGATCTGCTGCGTGTTTCTTCAGTACATTACCGGCCCCGATCATCATGCGTGTGGCCTGGACGCGATAAAAAGCACGGCTCTTTTGCTGATGGAGGAGGGCGTAGTAGTTGGCCAATTCCACCAGTTGATCCAACTCCTTATCTGGGTATTTCTGCTTAAGGTCCTTCAGGATACGAATCACCTGCCAAGAAACATTCAGAGGTCAAGAAAAGCGCAGCACAATGAAAGGCATAATTTTCTCAGCTTGCTCCAAACCAGAAAATCAAAGTAGCTTTCAAAGCTGAATATTTGTGAATATTCAAACTTGATCTCTTAAGACCCAATATGCCAGGTTCGACGTCAATAACGCCAAACAGCATTGTAGCTAATAGTTGCAAAGTGTTACTGGGTAGATTTTCATTTGTGGTTGTTGAGTACAATACAGACAAATGTAAAAAATATGAGAAAATATGAAAAAATGCATTTCAATGCTTTTGCCTTCTCCCACAGTATTCAAGTATTGCATTCTCTTGCATTACTCAAAGAAATTTTCATTTGAACGTAAAACCTTTCGCGTTATCCCACAAAAAATAAAAACTGTGTTACTCAAAGAAACTTGCAATGAAACAATTTTGAAAAAAAATGCAAAAGCAAACTTTCTCATCGTCAAAAGGATAGGCGATAGTTTACTTTACGAGGGTTTTACGAGGGTTTACTTTACGTAATGTTTTCTCCCATTACCATATCTCTTTAGGGTCTCCATACTTTTCAGCAGTGTCTGGGTTTGTCAGGATAAGAAACATGTGGACCAAGGAGAACTTCCTTGTATTTATAACAGTGTGTTTGAGCATTGATGTATAAATGTTTATGTTTAAATGACTGTGTTTGTCTTTTCTCACTTCTTTGCGGCTCTCGTCCAGGTCCTTGGCACCATCCATGTAAACGGTCGTGCTGTTAGAGTTGGGTAGAGTTGCCATGGTCCCTGTTGTGTTGCCCGTTCCATCCTGGTAATGTTCCTGTATGCCGATCCCTATGGCTCCGCCCCTCAGTGGAAACTTGCCATCCATCATCAACTCCATACCTTTGGGGGTCATGTCCCCCTCGGTCTCAACAACAACCCCTGTTCTTTTGTCAGCACGGTAGCGCTTGGACATATACTTGTAGAAAAGGAGGCGCCGGTCAGCGATCCAGGCCAGAATCACACAAACGGGGAAATAGCAGAGAGTGACCAGAGCTTCCCATAACTACAACACAAACATCAATACAGCAAACACAAAGTAAACAGATTAGTGCTTTGAAACAAAAAGACCACAGAAAGCCAAAAAAAAGAGAGAGAGAAAAAACAACAACAACCCAAGCAAAAAGCACTTGCTACATTAAACTTTAACAGACAGAGACAAACAGCTTGGTACCAGCTTGCTTCACCATTACAGATGACTCAATATGGTCCTGTCTGAAGTAACAGTAGATAAACAGCATTTATACCCATTTTATGTGACTTGGTAAAGTAGAAACTGTTAGTAACACATTTATTGTACTTTTGCAAATTTCCTAACACACTTCAAGTTTAAATAAATATACATATTTTCCATTAAAAAAGTTTTAGGCGGTTCAATATGTTTTTGCCACTGTTTGCCATTATTTTGATTACATTTATGAACATTTCCCTGTCAAATTCCATAAACACAATGTGTAAAGACAATTATTTTGGTTTTACGGCAATTGTCAATGTTCCTAACAGTGATTCTCATTAGATTCTCATTACTGTATATCATTATTTTTCACATTTCAGTAATGAGAAAGAGATTCATTAATGAGATTTGGGATTATCTTAAGTGTCATGAAAATAATATTGCATTATATTCATTTTCTTTTGCACACACACACACACATACACACATACACACATTATATATATATGAGAAATATATATATATATATATATATATATATATATATATATATATATATATATATATATATATATATATATACACTTAACCAGTTTATTTTTAATTACATCTTACATACAGACATATATTGACACACACACACCTCCACGATTCCAGGTGAGATGATGGACAGGATCAGGTACAGCCAGATGTAAGCGAAGATACTCCAGAAGGCGGTGATGAAGAAGACTCTCAGATGTTTGATCTTCCTCACCTCGCCGTCAGGAATCACCCACACACAGATTCCGATGATCACAAACATATTAAAGGCAGCGCTGCCCACGATGGTGCCCGGACCCAGCTCACCGGACTCAAACCCATGACCACACACCTGAAATAAACACACACAAACTCAGACAATCAGGATTTATTGCTCGAAATGCAAACATAAAAGCTTGATTGAAAGCTGATTGAAGCCAGTGTTGTTTTAGCATTATATATTCTGTGTTGTTGCATTTCAATTTAGTCTTTTAGCAGATGCTTTTATCCAAAGTGACTGAGAACAATAGAAGGAATCAGCAATAATATGTACCGTAAGTGCTGTGACAATCACGGTCAGTCTAAAGCAGTACATGTTGCAAGGTTTTAGTTTGTTTGTTTACAAATAATAAAAAGGAAACAAGCAGACAGAATAGAAAAGGAATAGAGGTTAATAATTTTTTAAGTCAAAGTAATAATAAACAAATAATAGAAGACCAGTAAACAAGTCAAAAGAATAGAAAAATAATAGAGAACACTAGTGTTAGAGAGACATTTTTTAAATAAAAAGTAGGTGGAAAAGAAAAAGAGTGTTAAAAGGGCGTTTTTATTAAAACATAACAAGTAGTAGCTGAATATGAATAGAATAAAGTGCGAGTGAAGGTCAAGTTATTTACTAATATTTCAAGTTAGCA
Source organism: Puntigrus tetrazona (assembly GCF_018831695.1). Classification (NCBI taxonomy): domain Eukaryota; kingdom Metazoa; phylum Chordata; class Actinopteri; order Cypriniformes; family Cyprinidae; genus Puntigrus; species Puntigrus tetrazona. Next base: position 22,427,849 of record NC_056713.1, on the reverse strand, counting down.
TATATTTTGATATTTTTTATTTTTATTTGAGTACATGTACTTAGCAATTGTGTGTACTTAGATTTATTTGAGTAAAAATTAAGTAATTTTAATACTAATAAAACAACCAAATCATGAATGATAAGCAATGCTATGAAATGTTGCGAAGGCGAACGATTATGAACAGTCGAGATGTTTCGTTATTATGTTGTTGTAATCATTTATTATTCGTTTATTAAATTATTATTCATGTTCTCGGGTAACATTCCCTTACCTGCTTTTACCAAAATTTATTTTAGGATAATTGCATTTTATTTCCCTGAGTTACACTCAGTTTCACACACAAGAGTCTTAAACCTAATCCCAGACTAAATTGTAAATCTGAGCTGTTTAAACTGGAAGAAACTTGCACCTGAACTTAAAATATTACAGTGTCTTTGTTTCGTCTGAAGACGCACACCAGTAATGTTTTTTTTTCCAATGCACATTCATAAAAACTACTTAAATGTCCCAATTGACCTAATCCTGGCTTATCTAAACCCTCTCTGTGAAACTGAACCTTAGTGTTAAACACGTGCCATCAAGTGACACCCAAAATTTGAAGTCTGCTTTTGTTGTTGTTTTTGCAGCATTCAGTCTCTGCAAACCCATCAGTGTTTTAAAGCATGAATTAAATTAGGCATCAGGCGGATTGTGTCACTTTCCATTCAACATCAGATCAGTGGGTGTCGCAATAGCTTTCGATGCCCCTGCGAGATATCTCACATTCACTGAACATCCTTGAGAACAAAGCGAACGTCCTTGGGTGAGATAAAATAGAAAGAATGAAATAAAAAGCGTGCAGGTGTTGGTTATCGCCGAGCGTGGCTCTGTCACTGATATCTCTCTCTGTATCAGAGCGGCGAGCCTTTGGGACGAGTCTGTGACGAACAGATAATTCCAGCTGGGCTTGCGATGGGATTTCACACTTCTGCCGCCAAAAATCCACCTTCGACGAAGACTGCATTGTCTCAAGATGAACCATGCATTGTGATCGAGTCGTTTAGATGCATCAGCCGCGCAACAATAATCCCGCTGCGTTGGGCCCTGACGGATGTCCTAACACATTAGATCTGGTGACGAACCACGTGGAGAGACAAATGCGAGGCAATAAAGCTCAGCTAGACGAGCTAAATGTTGGCCTACGCAGCGGTGCGCGTCTCCCGCTGGCAGACTTACACAGATCTCAGGCCGAGGATGTGTCGATTTCATGCGGTGGACGGCGAGGAACGAACCAGGAGAGTTCTGTCTCATTAATAAACATGATCTGCAAACCAGCATGTGCCATGCTAACTATCTCCATCTTGAAGGGCCGAGAAGCTGTTTAACTCTTCAAAATGGTTTAAAAAACACAATTAGTGGTACAGTTTTCAAGGGTCACTGACACTTTAAGTGCCCTAGTAAACTAACAACAAAAAGCAGAAAACCAGATAAAGACTGATAAAGCATCACTAAGATGCCTGATAACATGTACACATAAGTGTTTAAGTGTTATAGTGGTACACACACACAAATATATATATATATATATATATATATATATATATATATATATATATATATATATATATATATATATATATATATATATAATTTTTATGTTTTTATATTTTACATTACCGAAATCCAGTTTTAGATTTAGTCATCAAAATAAAAGTGACAAATTTTACATATTTTTCAGCCATATTTCAAGTAACAAAAATGTGAATTAGATGAAACGGTTTTGTGCATTTAACTTTTTCAAAGTGGAAAAATTGAAATAGTATTTTAGTGTAAATAATACTAAAATAATCTGTTTCATTCATAACACTATAAATGAATTCATGAAAATTATTAATAGAAAGTTACCAATGTATTAAAAATACAGCATTGTTGTTCTCATCAACATTTCTATTTCAATATTTTTATATATATATTTAAATATATTTAGATTTATTTTTTATGTTTTCTTAATTTGACAGTTTCTGTAATTTTGCTGTGTGTGTGTTTGTGTGTGTTTTATGCTATTAAGCGGTTGGAATCAGGTAGTATTAGGACTTTCTCACTTTACAAAGTTTATTGTATTAGAAAAAAGTCCCCCGTGAGCAAGATGAATCACTGTACATTTTAAATAGCAAAACATTCTTATAGCTTAAAGGCAAAGCCAAAAGCCACAAAATGTATATTTTAATTACATGAGTCTATCAATTATGGATGGATCATGCTTCAACACAAACGAAATGTTCAGACAAAGCGCCACTTAATTTATGACGCTGCTAATGAAATAGTAAAACCTCAGGCTACGCTAATGAGGGTTTATCCATCTGCTGTGAATGTAATTAGTGGTTATGTGGTTAACTGTCACAAAGAGTGTCCTAACTAGCACATTTTGCACAATGTCTCACCCACCTCGATGACCGACAGCAGGATTTCAGGGGCGGATGATCCCAGAGCCATCAGGGTCAAATTAGACACGGTCTCGTTCCAGATTCTGACCGTGGCCACTGACGTTTCTCCATTTGGCATGGTTATGGTCACCTCTTTCTCCTGAGGAATCAGAGAAGAACATAATAAGGATGCAGTCAGATACTTATTACTGCTCTGAGTAAAGGTTTCAGCAGAAGGTTCGTGGAACGTTCAGACTGATTTGAATTTAAATGAATATAATATGCATAAAATTCAGCAATTTGCACGCAGAGGCACATTTAGATCTCTAAATATTTGGTATTGAACAATACAGACCCTTTAAGTTGAACCTATTAAAAGAGAGGTTTGTTAATAATTAGAATCTGAAATGATTTTGGGACAATTTCATACTACTTGATTTACAGGCATGGAAACTTCAGAAAAGCTTTATTTTTGGCAGCTTTTTGTTTCATTTTTGGTTTGTTTATTAAACCATTTTGAAAACGCCCATTTTGAGTGGAAGCAGAAACGCTCGGCTTTTGGTGCCTGTTTCTTTAAAAGCGAATGAGATTTTGTGCCCGCCCCTTTTCCAGAACAGAGCTGCGCCGTTACAGCTTGCACCTGCTAAAAACAACTGTTTCGATCATTCCTCTTAAAAAATATGTTTTAACTGTATGCAAAGTGCTCTGGTTTTTGACTTTTAAAAATATGTACAATTTAGGTCTGAAGCCGCATTGAGATGCCCGTATCTCTGGAACAGAACCATACAGAGCTTTAAGAAAGAAGACAAGTTTGCATTAGGAATATAAACAGATGTTGCGATACCATTAAAACCTAAAAGTTATAGGCCCCCGAAACTGCACAAAAACTTATATTTCCCATTTTTGAGCAGTTACCACTAACATATAAAACGCCAACGCCAACTAAAATAATGCTAAGATGAAATAGTTGAAAAGCAATTTTCCTCCTCCAGTACTTTGGCTTCAAAGCCACATTATTTTGACCCCCCTCTACAAAATACAGGACTGCTTAGTAAATATTCATCCATGGCAATTCACGAGAAAAATATTAACTACCATCTAAACATCATTTGAGCGAGGGACGTTTCTGAAATCAGGTTGATTTGACATCGATCTGTTCAAGCGATTGATTGCTAATGGCTGGTTGAGGTTTATCACTAATCCTAAACCAGTCATTTTATGCCAGAAGCCTGCGGTTTCTTTTTTCCGTGCACCAGTCTAGTAAAGAAATGCCAAACTGTATCAAAACCCTCAGGCAAAGACAAGCAGCACACTCGCTCTCCACAACTCAATAACGCTCCTGAAGCGCCGCTTTGCTGTCAGGGCTCGTAATTCTGGCATTGTGTTTTTATTGTAAAGACTTCCATTGCACCTAAAGTCAGTCAAACCGTCACGGTTCAGTTGTCTCTTTCAAGACCGAAGAGTTGAAGTCTAGTTTTTCAGCCTGGAGGCTCTAAAGTGTGTGTGATCCAGAGCTGGAAATGCTTTTCCTTTAATAATTTGCAACTCGCATATTAGAAATAATGACTGCTGCTCGCAACGACGCATCCAAAGCGATCTGTGCGCGGATAGATGAGATGACTCAAGGCAAGAAAGGGCACAGACTACTGATGCTGGATCCTTTTATTTTCGTTATGACTCAAGAGTTGCACGGCGTTCATCGCCAGCGCTAATATGCACCAATTCTCATCTCGTTTAATGGACGCAGACAGCAAAAACTATTGGGACGGTAAGTTTTGGCACGCTCAAAATGCGCACATCTGACTATAACAAACAGCTCAGCGATGTTTCCAAATATTATCTGAATGCGGCGCGAACGCAGCCGCTGACAGCACTTCTTTGTGTCCTTCCTTTGCTAACATCTCGAGACTATTTTTGGTCGTCTCTGGTGCCATTTTCGCACTCGCGTTCGCCACAACCCTCGTGTTTTGACAAGGGTGCATGAGGCTTGTTTCTAAGGGACGCTTTGATTAATGAGGTAGACTCAAAGCTGTTGGCTTTGATTTTGCAAAGGACGAAAAGGCTGATTTACTTCCCTCATGGAGAGAGAAAGAGAGCCGCAAATGTAGGCCAAGACCTTTACCTAATTTGCCGTTTGTAAATCTCCAGTTGTGCTATTTTATCACCAAATCTGGCATTCAGTCTTTTTTTCTTAATTTCCGTCAGTTAGCAGAGATTTAGTGGTTCTTTTTGGAAGCGATTGGTCGTAGGTTTCATTGATCTGATCTTATATGCACCTCGGTTTCTGAGTGAGAAATCAATAAGTTGCTAAAATAAATAAAAAAAACCTGTGCTTAGTGAAAACAAATGTTTGTCTGGTCATCTGTGACTTGAAACACCACAAGTGTAATTAAGTTTTAAGAACATTTGCGTGTTATTTCGTTTTTATTCATGTTATTTTAAAACAGTTATTTAGTATTATAGCTTTTATTCATATTGTAAATGCTTTTCCATTTTTTTAAATATTAGCTAAAATTTTTGTAATTCTGTCGTTTCTGGTAATTTTATTAGTTTTTTTATTTATTTTTTTTATCCATGTAAAGTTGCGCTAATTATTAACATTATTCAGTTAACGTTTTTAACTGTAGTTTACTAAAACTTTTTTTAATACACATACAAAAATAGCTCAATGCATAGTGAATTAATGTGTCAATTTTTTTCCTACACATATATACTACAATATCTACAGATTATAAATATAACGTGACATTATATATTAATTCATATGTTCCTAAAACCCAATATCGTACAGTTTATTATGTGATATAAACGATTACCTTGGTTCTAAAGCACAGGTGAAACAATGATTAAGCATAAATCAACTCAGATTGAAGCATTACTATTATATACTTTATATAGGTTTATTTTTTATTTCAGATTTAGTCAACAGTAACACTGACAAACTGGATAGTTTGTGACAGTGCCATGATGGTTTCCCAGTTTGTTTTACTGTAATCCAGACTTGTTAATAAAAGTTTTTTGGAGTTGAGCTGTGTGCATTTCCTACATCTGGCTACGTTTTTAATTCCTTGTAGAGATTTTGATTTTGCTGTTCACTTTCTGGCTGAGCAACTCGTGTTACTGGCAAAATAAAAGAACTAAAGGAAAACTAGGCTCCTTTCTAAAAGCGCTCTGGCTAATTTTCCTTTTTCGACAGGTTTACGCCGCATGAGTCAGCGGAGGTGATAAGAGTAGGCGATGGACCCTTGACAAGTGTTGACGAGTCAGTCGTTTTAGCAGAAAGAAAGATAAAAACATCAAGCACGCTGCAAGCATTTGCATTCCATTAAACGTTCGGAGACTGCAGAAAGAGCCACGGTTGTTTTTATTTTAATAACGGCGATTACTAGCTAAATTGAGCTCTGTTGAAGGTTATGCTTTTAAAGAAAGCTCACCCGAAACTGAAAATCCTGTCGTTGTTAGCTCACCCTCATGTCTCTCCGAACCAGCAATGTCGTTTGCGAAACTTTTCATGACTCTTCATTCGGCTTTTTGTCATAAAAAAGCTCTCGAGGGGCTGTCAAGCTCCAAAAACGCAAAAACAAACCGTAAAAAAAAAATATGACTCATGCACTGCATACTAAGTCTTCTAAAATTATATAAATGCTTTGCACAAGGACATTATTCAATATAATTGTATATATTTTTTCAAATGTCATGACCAAATGCACCAGTTGGAGCATGCATAATACCAACTTAAATTTTACATTTATGCATTTGATATTTATCCTAATCATTTATCACACTTTTATAATGTTTTTGTTCTTTCTTCATAGTCACGTTCACTATGAGCTGGTTAGTATTCTTCATTTTGCACAAATATGCTATAAAAACCTCATTTTGCAAAAACATAATTGCATCTGGGCCTTTTTTTGCAGGACATTAAAATGCATAAATAATAAGGAAAATACGAGCCAATTATACATGTTCAGAAATATTGTTTGGTTAATGAAGCCAACAGTAAGACATCCAAGATTATGTCAAATGATTTAGTACAACTCAATTAACTTGTAAAGTGAGGCATAAGAACCTGTTTACCTTGACAAAAATAAACATAAATCTTAATTTTATGCCTCATAAACTCACCATGCTTCTAGACAAGAACTCCACTCTCAGAAAAAAAGGTACAAAAGCTGTGACTGGGAAGGTATCCTTTCACAAGTTACTAATGAGAATCTTTAAGGTAGGGCTGGGTGATATGAAACTATGACCTTTATCACAATTTTCTTTTACCATAAATGAGGAAGGAAATGCTTTTAAAACGTCTTAGCTGCAAACATAACTGGTTTGTTTAAACTGCACAAAGTAAATTAGGTGCATTCTGTGTTTTCATCTTATTTTTTTGTGGTATTCTGTGTTTGAACAGGAATTTGCCATAAAAATAGCATCTGATGAAATTACTGAATTCATTTTAATGTATTAAATAATACATTCAGAAGCCTTTGTTAAAACAGGCTATGGTTTTAATAAAAAAACAACTATTTAGTAAAAATGTGCTTTATATAGATTTCAAACCTTATTAAAGATAGAACACAGTCTGTAATAAAATAATAAAAACAACAACAAAACAAACTAGCTAAAGCACAAATAAATACTGAATGATCCAGCACAGAAAATGAAATCAAATGTAAAATATGCATAGCATAGCTTCCTTTCTATTAATAAAATATAGAGGTAGTCCTTCAGGCAAGATCAGTGACTGCTTTTCTTTAAGATGACAGATGGCAGCAGAAATATTAGGTCGCTGTCACTTTAAGACCTAAATCTAATATACCGTTATGCGCTTTCAGTCAAAACTGGCTGTGTTTATGAGGATATATATTTGGCCGTTTTTGTGTGCATTCAGTCTGTTCAGTAGCAAGACAACCCACAAGAGATCTAAATTCAGCATGAAACACTATGTGAGAGCTCCGAAGTGTTCTCTTTCGCACCATCTTACGCTTGAACACCTTAAAAACACGCAAAAAAAGAGACTCAAAGCGTGCATTTCATAGCAAATCCATATCCATCTCACGTGCGTATAAATAGTGCGCCAATAGTGCATATCAAGTCCATTTTTGTGCATCAATACCACAGTTTTTAGTTTTTATTCATAAAAATTCATACTCATTTTCATGAGACCGGGCTGAAATTTGGAACTGGTTCAGAAAACCCAATCCTAGAACTAAAATGCATCTTTTAGGCATAAATAAACAGCTTTTTACACAGATTTTGTGAATCCAATTAGCAATTAACTGCAAGACAAGACCCACCTGTGACGTGATGACCTCTATAGATGCCATGAACCTATCAGCGATGATGGACACCCCCAGAAACATGTACATGAGAGAGACGAAATACACGACGGCCCGGACGATCTGCTCTCCCAGACCGGGATTGACGGGCTTCCACACAGGCAGGATGATCCCAGGCCTGCACTCCACCAGATCGGTGCACGGTTTGTTCGGAGCAGCGCCGTCGCCTTCATCGGTCAGGTTACTCTGAAGTTCTGAAGGAGCTTCTGGAGCGACGGAGGGCTGCAGAGACGGCTCTTCTCGCTGGGATTCGGGAGAAATGGATCGAGGCAGAGAAAGGAGGAGGACGAGAGACAGGAGGAGGACGGGAGAGGAAAACGGTGCCATGGCCTCGGTCCTCAAAGGGCTTCGGAGTTCAGAGGAGGAGAAGAGATAAAGGAGGTGATGCAAGACGGAGAGGAACCAGCCCGCCGGGGGACCTGCGAAGAAAAGAGAAGACACTATAAAAATGCTTCTGTAAATGTCATCATCAGAAAAACAAATCATACGCAGCGCTCACAATCCAGCATAAATATCTCCAGGCTGCAGCTCTGTACAGCTCGCTTTTATAGTGGAGTAAATCCTGTAGGTGATTACAAAAAAAAACAGACCTTAGTAGAATAAAAGAATGCGTAGGCAACGAAAATGATTGCTTTCTTCAGGTGAAACATGGTTACAAGGACAACAACTTATTGCTGCTGATGATGGGCGTGATGGGGTTTTTTAATGGCTTAGCAACAAGACATCGAACCAAATCAGTCAAATAGCAATGAAATAAGTGTAGAAATGCAGCCAGGATGGAGGATTATGTCCTCCGCAGGTCTCAGAGAGGGACATCTGTGTACGCGAGGCTTTTATTAGCTCAAACGCTCTAAAACCTTTATGCGCTCGCACACAGTCGGGCGAACCAGAGGAGGCTTTAATGCACAGATGTTGCTCTTTCGCAGCTATGGAGGCTCGAAATGGGGTGCTCTGTTATTTTTCAACGCAGACGTTAACTTTGTCTTCATGCAAGAGGAGGAAAAAAAAGCAACTGAAACTGTGGATGAACATGAAAAGACTTTCAGAGTTTTAAAATGAATGACGAACGACAAAATATTTTACATATAGTTGATATTGAGATATTCGACTTGTTACAGACTTTAGTATTTCGGCAAACACAATTCATTACTGAGATCTCACACCTGAGTTTTTTTCTTTTCCTAGACAAAGAAAATACGTAAATTTATTGTTGTCCAGGGGGAATTTGTTATTTTAGATATTTCATTTGTGCGTTTTACTTCATGTGAGTGATTTTAATATGAAGAAGCATTTCTTGTCACATTTTCCCAACTATCAGTATTGTTTATATAATAGTATTAATATTACATTAAATATTTATTGTATTTATTTTTTTAAGTTTGAGTAATTTTGTTATGTGTTTTATTGATATTATAAAAACTAAAAATAATAAATGAAAGCTATATATATAGCTTTAATTTAATATTTTTATTTTGAGTCACCAAGGCAACAATTACTATTAATATTTCCATCTAATATATTTTATTTTTATCAGCTTTATGCATTATAGTTAGTATTAGTGAACAATAAAATATTTCTAGCTTTTACGTTACAATATTTAAAATATGTAATATTTATATTTTAGCGTTATTTCAATTACCAATTTTTTAAATATTTTTTTTTTTGTGAACAATAAAACATTTCCGTTTGTATCATTTCTAACATTTTTTAACAGCTTTATTTCACTCACAGATGGTTATTGTTTTAGTGTATGTATATATATATATATATATATATATATATATATATATATATATATATATATATATATATATATATATATTGAGTTTATTATCTTATTTCAATTAGTTCAATTAATAGTTATAGCTTTAGCGAACAATAAAACATTATTAGCACTAGTAAGAATTTCGGAAACACAAAAGTAACAAAAAACTCATTAATTCTCCTAAACTTTGAAAGAGCAAACTTTGAGCAATCTGACAGCAGACTTTGGTATTTTGACGCATCTGAGAACTATTTTCTCATTTCATTAGTGATTTTTCCTCCCAACAGGCACGCTCTCAATCTAACGCTGATCTACAGCCCAACAGCGAGTGTAGGCGCTCGCTCTCTTTAAATATAATTTTACAGACACTTAGATGTTTCTAAATTCAGAGCTCGCTATCCATACTCATTCGCCCTTCTTTTTCCTCCTATTGTCTCTTTCCAAATGGCCTTATTCCTTCACAGAGCAGCTCTGTGTCTAAAACAAAGTTTGAGCTGCTCTCTCCGCTCTCGCTCGGAATACTAAACAGACAGACAGAGCGGCTTTGTGCTCGGGTTTCACGCAGTGACGGGTTGCACGGAGGTTAGTGGGTTACCCCATCATTTCCCCTCATTACCAGAGCATCTCTCTCTCTCTCCTGACGTAACGCCATTCGTACGACTGCAGGCTTGTCAACTGCGGAGAACGAATCCCTTCCAATATAGCAGCCTGGCAAAGACTGAGTCATAATACGAGCTAAAAAAACCAGGATGCCAGAGCTGTGTTTGTTTCTGCTGCAAAACCGGCTCAGGGACGAAACCTGCGCGGAACCCGTGTTTATTTTAAAACAGCACATTAAGGGAGACGCAAAACAGACGCTTTGGAGATTTCAGATGAGTGAGCTGCATATGAGAATATTGAACGATAGACACTGAGAGAGAAACTGAAAAGGTTGCTAATAAAGCACATTAAAAAGGAGAAAGAAAGAGTTGGGCATCAGTATGGGGGTCCGGCTCATAGATATTCCCCCCACAACTGGGACGTTTCCATAGCGACCCTGCAAAGGACCGGTGAGGGTGATCCATCATAGAGTAATGGAACAGAGAGACAGTCACAGAGGAAGTTTAAAAAAAAATCATGTGGAAATTGCAAATAGTTGGATGAAACTTAACTTTATATTTATATATATATATTTTTTTTTATATATATTTTTTTTTTTTGTTATAATATAAATATATCACTTGCTCACCAATGGATGCTCTGCAGTGAATGGGTGCCGTCAGAATGAAAGTCAGCTGATAAACATCACAATAATCCACAGCATTCCAGTCAAGTTAATTCCTTAAGAAGGGAAAATCTGTGTCTTTTTAAAAATGTACTTTTACTTGTTGTTTTTATCAGCTGCTGGTTTTATCTGCTTTTGATTCCGACGGCACCCATTCACTGCAGAGCATCCATTGCTGAGACAGTGGTGGAATGCTACATTTCTCCACAACTCACACCTTGAATGACCCGAAGGCGACTACATTTTCAGCAGGTGTTCATGTTTAAAGGAATGAACCACTCCATTAAAACTGGCTCATATTTTTATTTTAAAAATGGGAGCGGTGCATGTTTTCACGAGATTCCCCATAATGCATCCTCTCTCTCTCTCTCTCTCTCTCTCTCTCTCTCTCTCTCTCTCTCTCTGTGGCACATACAAACATTCCCACGTGTGCAGTGATTCATCCATTTAGCTGTTTCAGCAAGTGCACTCACATGCTAAATCCAGTGCACATCTCACACACACACTGATGCAGCATTTCTTTTCAGGCTGTTCTCAAACAGACCGAGAAGTTAGCAAGTTACGTGCAACTATTCAAACTAGCACTGATAGAGCACTTAAGCCACCGCCAGGACGAATACAATTCTTTATTTCGCCAAAATGCTTTCCGGAAACTCTCAGCCGTGGCTCATTTCAGCCGCTGACCTTGAGTCATCTGATGAATATGTGCGGCAACGAGAAACCTGAGGCCTTTTCCTTTCACATCCCAAAACTCACCACCCAGAGACATTACAGACTACATGCAGTCATTACAGACTCATCTGCTATTAAATTCAGCCTGGAAACATTTCTCTTAAGAGGAGCTTTTAGTTAAGCAGATTCCATTGTCGGTCCATTGTGTATCTTGTACATTACTGGATACTGTTTATGCGCTGATGCATCTTCTTGCTAATCTTCTGCGTGTTTTTCACTCTGTGCCTGTGCACTCTCGTTATAATGCATTATCGTTAATTAAAAAAAACAGAAAACAATGCATTATGCACCAGGGCTAATTATAGTTAAATAATTAGTAAGACCTTTGTTCGTCCTTAAAACACAAATGAAGATATTTTGGATGAAATCTGAGAGCTGTCTGACCCTCAATAGACAGCAACGCAACTGAACTGTTCCAAGGTCCAGAAAAGTAGCACGGAAAATCTTTTTAAACAGGCTCGTTCTTGTTTTTGTTGCATTTTCTGTGCCATGTCTTTGGCTTTGATGTCACATCCTGTCTGTAGTGAGTTTGTATCTTATCTTGTTCAGCTTCTTCAGCATTTCTTTAGTTCTTTGCGAGTTGTTTAATATCCGTGTGTTTGCCCATCATCCTGTTCTTTGTTCCCTTTCGTTTTTGGCTTCTAGTTTTTTCTACTTTTCTTTTACTCAAGTACGCTTTCAGGTACTCTTTAGACCTCTGGTAAGTGATGACAACATTTTCATTATTGGGTGAACTACACCTTTATGCTTTATCTACAGACTGTGTCTTTTCACATGAAATACAAAAATAATAATAATAATAATAAGAAGAAAAATGCATGCATAACCAAGGATTTAAAATATGCAATTAGCCTGAACTTTGAATGTATAATCAATAACATAATACACATTTAACCATGAAATTTCCTCAATGAAATCCCATTCCTCTCTTTAGATATCAGGGCCACTGTCCAAATGAAAGCTACAGGCCCGGCGTGCATCACTGAGCATGTCGGTACACATTTAGTGTGTGCTTTAAAAAACCCTCTGTGACATTTCACATTGCTGAATTGAGACTCGTAACCTAATTTGACCTTTCGAGCACAAGAAGACAATACTCTAACAGCATCCTTTCATCGCTCAAGGAGGCTGTTTACTTCTGAGTCGAACTTGTGTGCACAAAATCCGTAAAAAATGCCTGAATTTGCAGCTTTTTGTTGATAAAGACAGTGGGAAATTAAGGGAATACAGAAATGAGATTGCAGAAATGATGCAAGCGTGTTTTTATTTCTCTTTCATAGAGCCTATGCATGTGCGTTAATCACTCATCTCCAGCTGAATAGCGCTTTTTCAATATGCACGAGTACATGCGCACGATATCTGAAAAGTCTGCGGTGTGAAAAACACATCAGAGGATTTTGGCTGAAAATTAAACATGCAGCAACTTCTAATTTTGCTGGTTTCGCGCTACAAGAAGAATGCAAGCTTTTGAAATAAATAAATAAATGACAAAAAAGACCTGCAGACAATTAGATAGTCTAACATTTTTAATTTATTCTATTTTATCATTTATTCAAAACAGAAGCCCTGGAGCATGAGATCACATCGTTCTGTCCATATTGCAGGGTCTGAAATAATTTTGCACGCCTGGCCCCTGAGCCTGTGCACATCCAGACATTACACAATTATTTATTTCTCTGAACTGTTTGGCTATTCAATCATTTCATTTGGCAGCGGCTGCAGTGTTTACAAAACACCGGGAACATGCAGCTAATGTCTCAAGCGATCGTGTCCTGGCTTTATTTCAGGTCGTTTAAATGAGAAGCGCTTTCCTCTCATTCTTCCAGGGCTTCTGGGAAAACCCTGATATTCCTTCATTAATTCTTACAGGCCGTATGCATCCACACGGAGCATTACCTTGCCTGCTGTTTGTTACAGCCAGCCGCACTTGATGTCGATATAGGAAACACACTCAAACTCTAGCTTTTTCGCAGTAATTTTTTACAAGGCCTTCGAAAAAGTAATTTATAATGCAATCTATGAACCGTCTCTTTCTGAAACACACCTACACACACACACACACACACACACACAGATGGTGATTTGAGAGGGCCGTAGATTTCATTTCAGAGAGTGAACAGTTGCTTCATTTCTCAAGCTGAAACACTCTATTTGATTAGAATCGTATCTGATGATGGTTTTACCGACATGAGGCTGGAAAAGCGTCTGATGCTGAAAAGAGACCCTCATTATGAAGAGAGTCTGATACTTGAAGAATGTCTGATGATGAAGAGCAGGCAATGTTTGAAAGACATCCGATGACAGAAGAGCATCTAACGCCTGAGCATCTAATGCTTGAAAAAACTTCTGATAATGGAAAGGCATAGAAGACAAGATAAGATGAGATAACGTTAAAGAATCTGAAGTCTGTTGCTTAAAATTATCTTATGCAGGGAGATTGTTATAATAAGCTTGGTACTTTTTTTAGCACCACCTCGGCTGAGGTAACAAGCATACCATACTGTTACCAAAACATGACGTGTGAGCTCTGCTGATCACTGATTGGCTGGAGAAAATCGTAAGTGCTGCGACATAACTTGCGACTCAACAGAGAACAGACCCGCTAGATTTGAATAAGCAGACATAGATTTAATATGGATTGTAATGAATGTACCTTTTGTGAAGCAGACATAGAGTCAATGGAACATTCTGGGATGACCTCTCTGTTTGGCTAAGTCTGAAGTATGTAATACCTGACTTTGAATTTAAAACTGTATATTAGATTAATATTTTGCCCGAATTATGATGTGGAATTTTTAGTTAACAATATTGTGACGTTGGCAAATTATTTCATCCATAAATGCTTATAAATGTCTGAAGAACATCTGATGACGGAAGAGTGCCAGATGTTTAAAAATGTCTCATGATGGAAATGTCAGAAATGTCTGGTAACAGAAAAGTCTGAAGATCGAAAAGGGCCTGATGTTGGATAAGAATTGAAAAAAAAAAAAAAAAAAAAGAAGAAGAAACGTCTGATGATCATCTTGAAAAGGGTCTCATGCTGGATGAGTGTCAGATGCTTGTGTCTGATAACAGTGTTTAATGCTTGCGTGTTTAATGTTTGAAGATCTGATGATGAAAGGACATTTAATGAAAACATCTGTTGATGAAAGAGTAACAAATACTTAACAGAAGAACTATTGATGTTTAGTGCCAGATGCTTGAAAATTTCTGATGATGGAAGAACATCAGATTTTTTGAAGGAATGTTTGATAACAGAAGTGTTTGAAGATTGAAAAGTGTCTGATTTTGCTGGATCAGCACTGGATTTTGAGGACACATTGACAGAAGAAGGTCTGATGATTCTTGAAGAAACATCTGGTAACATCTGATGCTGGATAAGTGTCAGATAAGTGTCTGATGACACAGCAGTGCCTAATGCTTAAAGAAGAGTGTTTAATGCTCGAAGAAGGTCTCAAAAGCATCTCACGCTCGAGCATCTGAAGATGTAAGGTCATGAAACGAAGAGCAAAGAATACTTGAAGAAACGTCTGGGAAACAGAAGAGCGTTTCCTTTGATGGAAGAGCATCAAATTCTGATGATACTAGACCATCTCATGCTTGAACAATAATTAGACGAGAGTCTTAGATCCTGATAAGAGAAGAACGCCTGTTGCTTGAAAATGTCTGATGTTTGGAGAACATCAAATTCTGAAAGAAACGTCTGCAAAAACACGGTAGAAGAGCATCTCTCAGGAGAGAAGAATGATGATGCAAGATCATCTGACACTGTATCTCATTGTAGAAGAGAATCTGATGGTAATAGAGTCTGATGACTGACCCAACATCTAATGATGGAAGGCAGAAGAGCGTCTGATGAGAGACGAAAGCCTAAGGACAAAAGTACAACTAATGTTTAAAAGAATTTCAATGGCACAAGCGTCTGATCACAGAGCGTTTTCAGTGTTTCAGGCAACAATGTTTTGATTAATTCACACCGAGCTCCACGTTCCAGATCGAGTAATTAAGCTGATTTTCTTAAACTGCAGGATCAAAGCAGCATTATGTAGCAGATTTTTTCTTTTTTTTGCTTCGTTGCTCAAATATATTTTCAACAGCTGAGACCGGAAACGTCGCACGACAGCAGTGAGAAAAGCCAAAGGCTTCGCATTAACACGCCGAGCTCCGATCACCGGGAAAATAGAATAACATTTGCATATGCTAAACATAGATCATTATTAGTACGAGAGAGAGAGGACACTGCGAACGCTCAGCACAGACACTGTACGAGAACTTCAAACAGAAGAGCTGCCCTAGAATTCGCAGCGACGATCTTCATGTGCCCTTCCATCACAACTACAAGTGTCAGAGTCCTGCTATATTTAGGATACTTAATTAATGCTCATTAACGGGATTAATGCAAAGGTTGAAGTCATTACACTGTACATTTCAACAGTAAATCTTCACAGCCACCCAACAGATGAAACAGATGAGTAATTATTGTGTCATTGAACTGATTAAAGAGAACACAGGTCCTTGATTTCATCACATATTAATAGAGCTTTTAATATTTGATGCTTAATGTGAATGAATGGGATTCTGTATGAGGAAGCTGCCAGCAACATGAGAGAGAAAATGACATATTAGGGAGGGAAAAAGAGAATATGCAATAAATAGGAATAGGATGATTATTTTAAAATCTACACACACCGACGCTTGAAGATTTTAGGGTTAGCTTAGTCTTGGATAATAATATTTCCATCATATGTGTTATTTTGAAATATACACACACAAAATAATTATTAAAGTTAAGAACAAATTATACAAATCATATGAAATATGAAAAACACCAAAAACAACTACTGATATTATCATATTAAAAACTGCTTTTGTACTTAAAATATGATCATATGATCATATTTAAAGATTTTAATTTGATCTATTTTTGTGCATTTTAATGTGCATTAATTAAACTTTGCATTAAATGCCCTTGTGACAACTACCCCGGTCTTCACTATAGCACATAGTCAAGTCACCTTTACTTTTATAGAGCTTTTAACAATAAAGATGATGTCAAAGTCATTTACAGTATTAAACAGGAAAATACGGCATCAAAGACGAGATTAAACATTCAATTTTCAGTCAGTATATCCTATTTTTAACATAAACTAGACCACTCATAACACTAGTCATGAAATAAGACAGATTTTGCTTTTATGAATCCTTTTCCTTGTGGCATCGTTTCTGATTTTCTTGGGAGGTATTTTCACGTTTCATCCTCACCACACACACACACACACACACACACACACACACACTCTCACAAGCTATCATTTCTCTAGCTGTGAGCACACAGAGATCGGTGTGAATGCAATTTATCTTTTTATATGCAATAAAACCTGCATTGTGATTGTGAAGTTCAGGACGTGAAGAAGGATTGAACAGATTTAGAGTTAATGTCACTGCTAGTCTGACAAACTCACGGGATTCATTTAACTCCCGCGAAAAACTCAATTCTGCACACAATCTGATGCCAGACGCACCGCGAGGCAGAGGTGAGAATTGAATTTTTCCGCATCGTCTTGATTTGCAGTGTTCAAAAACGAGCTCCAGACCCGACGTGTGGCCGTTCGTGCAGATGGCAGCGAGGTGTTCGACTTCACTCACAGGCCCTGTGCACGACGCTTCATGAATTTTGCAAATGCTGATTTAGTAGTTTTATGCTCTACAGTTGAACCTGCAATCATAAAAGTTGCTTAATAGACCTTGACAGCCTAACTGAGATGAGTAGATGTTGAGGAACTTCTTCCATTCTGCAGCTATCATCATTTTAACAGGCTTTCTTATATATATCAGAAAATTACATCAGAAATAGTTTAGTTGTTTAGTTCAGAAAGTTAAAATAATAATGACTTCCCAGCTGACTGAAATATGCTCTACTGTGACTATTTATAAAATGATGAATCTGAATGTTCTGAATCAAAATTTTTAAATGCTTAAAAAATGTTTCTTTTGGTTGCATGTTCCGTTTTATACTTTATTTGAACATTCGAAACATCCAGTTTTTAAATATAAAAAAAATCATTAACATTCCATTCAGAATTTTGTATATATTAGTGGAATGTTAATTTTTAATTGTGGTCTGAAAACATAATTAACATTTAAAGATCATTATTAGACCAGATAACTCCATGAACAATGTATAAGTAAAAAATTTATGCGAACATTAGGAAAGACCAGAGAACTCTGAGCTAGCATTTTATTAACGTTACCCATTAAAATTGTCAGAACGTTCTGGCAACATTCCAATTTAGCTGCGTTTGTGTTTTACGTGCAGAGTATATCTAAACACACTCGACCTTTATCCATGAAATGGTGAAGCAATGTATTGCATTACACAACAAAATGTATTAACACGATTATTTTGATATGACCACAACATGTCGACTGAAATGCACTGTACTTTACTCCAAAATGATTTCTGTCAGACTGATTGGTTTAATTTGTAATGCTTTGAATGTCATTACCACCTACATCTGCAGCCAAGCACAGTCAAGCTGGCCCAAGCTCACAAATGTGCAATACCACCCACCGGCTTCACTCTGAACCTCACATCAAACACACACACACACACACACACACACACACTGCAGGCGTAGAAAAAAAAAGACAAACCTGAAAAATCTCAGGTTTTCTAAGAATAAAGGTCACACAACCTGCCTCATTTACACCTGAAAAGGAACAAACAGTTCTAAGCTATTGGCATCTTGAGGAGTTAAATGGCGTTTCATTATCGTCTAAGATTTTTCCCTGAAACGTCACCAGAAATGATCTTGCACTGTGTAAACAAAGTCACATTATTTGTTCAATAAAAGTCTGGATTATTGCATAACGTACAGCAGTACACTGTATCTCAGCTGACAAAATATACTCTAGGAATGTTTTGAAAAGTTATTTCTGGTGTTCTGAACGTTCCGAACCAGTCCGGTTTTTAAAATGTTCTTCTTGGTTAAGTAAACATTCGAGTTTATTATTTGTTAAACATTACTGTTAAATGTTCTTTGACCGTTCTAAACAATTGAGCAACTTAAAAAAACATTCTATGAGTGATGTGTGTTAGATACATTTGGTTGAGGACACTGGTTTGTAAAAATATTATTTGATAGTATGCGTGATAAACATTTCAAACAGTATGCATATGCAATATTATCATTATCAATATTATCATCACGCACAGAAGTTTATTTCAGTTTAGTAGTCCATTAGTTGGAAAATAACAGGGCTATTTATTTTCACTGTAATCCAATTATGTTTAACCATGTTATACCTTGTACTTTTTGACAGTCCAATTAAGTCATGAATGGGATTAAAAATTGCAGTTGATTGGAAAGAAAGGTCAAGTACAAAACTGCGTTTTGGTATACAGTATTTCATGCCTTCTTGTACATAGGTATCAGAAAAGGTGCACAATGCATAATATTCACGGTATAGTAGGAGTATAATACTATTCTAAATATAGCCAAAGTGCTGTTGGACCAGAAAAATGAAGAAGAAAGACTGCACTTCAACCGAGAAGTATTATGTGTCAGTCGAAATCAAATCTGACTGTAATGAACAGATTCGAAATCAGGAAATTACAGATGGTCCTTTACAACCGTCTCTAGTCGAGCTTTGGCAAGACAACCACAAACCCCTTCAAACCATGAGGCCAATGATGATAAACAGAATCAAATTACAACGCTGCCACGGATCTGTGACGTTTGGCTGGCCGACTGATTTAAATCATGCATCAATTTCGCAATAATGGCAATGACAAAAACAACCATGTTGGTCAACAGGCCGCATTAGTATATAATCCAATTAAATTACACTAGATAAGTGAAAAGCTGTAGCCAGGAGCTCGGTGCAGAAGGGTTCATTAATGAATCTGTGGAGGAGATACTGTGATAAATGAAGCATAATTTATAAATGCACAATTATGACAAGATTAGGATTCTTATCTGAAATTAACCAATAGAGCGAAACGTGGGCTCCTATGCTCTCAAAAGTGCTTTCCTTTCAATTCTCTATAGGCTTTGCAACAGAATTTGCCATTAAACAGTCAATGAATGAAACCAACCAACCACAAAAACTGGATTTGAAAATAACACTGTAGTGCAAAAATCCAATTAGATTCTGGGAAACAAACATGATTGACATCTAATGCTACAATTTTAAACTATTTACTAATAAATAATACCATGTAGTTGACGTTTACTGAAAAATATTCAAATATGTGCACATGTATCAGTTGTTGGTGAGTGTAAAACTGACTTGATTCAAAATGCAACGTGGGATTCATTGCTGAGCAGATGTTGCATTGGGATTGTGGGTAATGTAGTAAGTTGCATGCAAATCTTATTGATTTGTGACTTGAGCAGCATATGTCATCAAATCAGAGCCCCAGAGCTCACACTAAATCGGTTTTGAAGGCTTCATGCATCACTGCAAGAATCTATTTCTCGGTGGAGCAAATTACTGAGATTTTTACTTCTGGAATCTGACTGTTTTGCTCTGCGCCTGAAGGAGTCCCAAAACAAGACGAATCAAAGCGGATTCCTAGAGAGAGAATGGCTGGATATTCAGTCTGTTTGGATAGAATAGAATAGGCTTATTTTAGTGGGAGTACTGTAATGAAGGTGAAGCGAGGTGAAGCTGCTCCAGCTGCGTGGAGGAGCTCGGCAGCGTCAGCGAGATTGTGGTTTGTGTTGGAACGGCAGTCGAGCACGCATGCATCTGTCACAGTCAGCGACGGCTCTTCCCTTTCTCTCCAGGTCTCCCTCTGCTCTCGTTTGTTCTCTAACGACTTCTCCCGCTTTTCTCACTCTGTTCATTTCCTTTCCCCCACCCACTCCTCCTCCGTCTCGTCCATCCGCCCACTCATTCATTCTCTTCCCCTCAGCACATCTCGTCCTTCCTCTCAGCTCTTCCTCGTCTCTTTCTCTTCCCCGTTTCTGTTTGGCATTCAACTTCGAATGCATGCTCTCTGTGTATATAAATGAGGAGGAGAGGAGAGATGAGATAAACAAGAGAGGAGAAAAGATAAGAGGAGGTGAGAGGAGTCAAAGCACTACAAGACGAGAGGAGAAGAGAGAACAAATGAATTGAGGCAGGAAAATGTGAAAGGAGGAAAGATGAGAAGAAATGAGAAGAGTTGATTTATTGAAAAGAGAGTAGAGGAGATGAAACAAAGAGATGAGCTGAGATGAAATGAGACAAGACTGAATGAGAAAAGAAGATGGATTGAAATTAAATGAGATAAGAGAAGTATCAAGAGGAGATGCCATGAGATGAAAAAAATGAAAATAAAAGTGCTTCACAATACCACGGAAGAACCTTTTATTCCATAGAGAACCTTTAACATCTTAAGAGCCTTCCGGTTTCACAAAAGGTTCTTTGTGGTGGAAGAAAGTCCTTTAGATTATCAAAAGGTGAGAAAGAGATGGTTCTTTAAAGAGCCTTTGACTGAATGGCTCTTTGTGGAACCAAAAATGGTTCTTTAAAGAACCTTTTGAAGCACCTCTGAAGGAGATGAAATGAGACAATACCAGATGGGAGGAGAAGATATGGAATGAGTGAAGAGAGCAAAAAATGTGAGAAGAGAAAAAAGAATGAAAGGAGAGAAGAGATAAAGCAATATAGATGAGAGGAGACCAGATGCGATGAACTGAGACGTGAGGAGATGAGACTGGAGGAACAAGATGAGATGAAAGAGAGAAAAAGAAAGGAGAGGAGACAAAAGGAGAAGACGTGAGATGAAACTACACAAAATGAGTATGTAAGGAGCAATTAGCAATGAGATTAGACAAGATGAGATGACATGAAATAAATATATTAGACAAGATTAAATGAAACAAGACAAGAAAAGAGGAGATGAAGATGAAACTAAACGAGGAGAGACAAAATGAGAGGAGAGGATAAGAGATAAAGGAAATTAAAGATTAGATAGATTAAATAGGATAAATGCATTAAATAAGAGAACATTGGCTAAACTGAGACAAGAGGAGAGCTCATTCAAAGTCAAATGAACAGGTAAGTGACTGTGACTGATTTTCTTCCAGCTGTCTCTCTTTTGTTAGCAGCTGTTAGTAGTCTGTTAGCTGCGTGAAACAGTAGTGGACAAACACACACTGACACAAACACACCAGCAGCCTTAAAGGGCGTCCATTCATCAGCGTTCAGGTGGGCAGCCCTGAGATGCTGTTAATGAGGCGGCCCTGTAATCTCCCAGCATGCCATGCAGCGGTACAAGCCCTTTGCTTCACAGCAGACTGCTACAGAGGTGACGCACACAAACCTTCAAATAATGAGCTTGACAACATCTAGAAATAACATCAGACTGGACTGTGCGTGGAAGAACGACTCTTAACCACTCAGACTCAACTAGCTGCATGTCAAAGACAATTCAATGCTAAACTTATTACAGCGCAGTCAACCTGTGTGCAGCGCATTCATTTCCTCTCCACACAATCTCTTCCCCTTATTCTGCAAATATATTTGGGTTATTTCACATGTGCAAAAGAACAAACAAGTTTGGTGGTAATTAAAGCCGCGCTCGGACTGCCTGCAGGAAGGTGGAAAAATCACAAATGAGATCTAGCTTGTTTCACCGAGACAGAAATTCAATTAAATGCAGATCAAGTAGAGACTGTTGCTGCAGTCTCTTCTCACAACTTTCACCTGAATCCACAGCGAACTCAAAAGTGTTGCTGCTGGAGTTTCAGAAGACACGTGTTGCCGAAGTCTCCAATCTAAAGTTTGAGATCTCGATATTATATCATTTCTCATCAAATGATGAATATATCCAATGATTTGAGCTTCAATTCACATAAATATTAGCTCTCTACCTTCACTATATGGCTATACATATTGTCCCATTTACAGTATATCTGTTATCATTTCACACACAAAATAGTTTGTCCTTAAAATTTTGTCATTGCAGACCTATATGACCTTTCGACCTTAAAAAAACACACACACAAATATAGACAATTTCCCATGATTCTTTTACACGCACTTATAGTGAATATGACAGTAGTGTGTAAATGTAATTGCAGGATGCAAAAACACCATAAAAGCATAATTAAAGTAGTCCACACTCCTTGAATGTTCATGAGAGTTCATGAAAGTAGCAGCAATTTTTCAGTGAATCAAAAAAAATGATAAATGCTTCAGTCTTAAATGATTCCGAATCCAATCTTTACAATGATTCGGTAGATCCAGTTTACAAAACTGGCTGTGTTTAAAAAAAAGCATTGTGAGGTAAGTTGATTACAAAAACCATTTGTGGCAAAAAAACTACAATTTACTTTAACGATGCTTTTGGGAAACCCAGCCCTGTCTGAAAGATTCTTTCACGAATCATGACGCAACTCAATGAACCAGTGATGAATCTATCATTTGACACGAGGAGATAAGAATAGACTCTTTTAGGATATTCGAATGGCGATTTTGTGTTCGTTTTAAAGTTCGAAAGCTCTGCTCCTGACCTACTGTAACTGCACAGACAAGAGCGACCAGAAGAACATCTCCAAAATTGGTCTTTTTATGTTCTGCTCAAGAAAGAAAAGTCATTTTTAATAAAAGTGAGGGGGTGTAAATGACACACATTTCAATTTTTATTGAACGAACTACCCTGAAATTCCATTAAGTCTCCTAGGATACGAAAGATCAAGCTCTGAGCGATAAAAAAAAAAATCCTCTGGGCTGGTTATACACCTTGAAAATTGATTAAAGAAACATCATTACTTTCTATGCTTAACATCATTATAACCACAGAAAGAAAGAGAGGGAGAGACGTATGAGTAAGTGCTGGGGTCGCTCGCTGACAAGGCCTTTCTCGAGCAGAGAGACAAAGACGCATGCGAGAGAGAGACGGAGAGGAGAGTTGATCGCTCACAGCTCCGGCTACGATTTCTGAGCGTTAATTCTTAGCCGATATTTCTCTATTTGCGAGTGTTTGGATTCTGGAGCCTCGTTTGAAGCCCGATCATTCCAGGTCTGTGATTGTTGAGCGCGAGCCTCGATGAGGATGAGCGCGTCCCGACGGCGTCCATTAACAGACTCAAATAAAGCACAGTTAGGCCTCTCAGGAGAGATCGATATATCCCTATCTGCTCAGGTAATGACTATTGACGTATCGAGCCCCGCATCTCCAGCAAACAGAAGTTCGAGCCTCGAGTCCGGAGCGGACGGAGGAGCTACAAAAGAGCAACAGGAAGCCCCTACGGTCAGGGTCACGTGACCTTTCGCTCTTCATCTCATCTTGATTGTTTGAGTGTGCAGATAACACCACCCAGCATTATATTAGCTGCTACTTGCTGCTATGCATGTCACGCTTTTTCACTTTTTGCTTTAGATGAGTGTTTTTAGGTCTTCAACCAGTGGAAAAAAACACCATCTAGACGTGATTTGGGTCCATTTTCACATATGAATGATTCTAAGGATATAATAGATTTCACGCTTTTTTGCGTTTTTGCTTATTTAACATTTTTGACACAGAATCCGAAAGAGCGTTTCACTCCTGCAGAGACCGATAAGTTAAACGATACATTTAAATACACGTTTTTGTTAATAAAACTACATTCTGACATTCGACTGCTTCTGTTTTGGTGCATTGGTATTTTTTCAAGGCCTTTTTTTGCAAATCATCAGGGTTTTCTTTTTAAGTTACGCAGAACTACAATATTCTCTTCTTCTCGAAAGCGGTTTTAGGACGCGCCGTGATGAGTGTTAACACTTAAAAACAAGTCGCAAGCAATGTCTCACATCCTCAAAGAAGTCGGGCCAGAGCTACATCTGCTGTCACAAAACACTGATTCAAAGGAAGTACATTTTCAAAGTAGGGACAAACTACAGCGAATAACAGACTTATTACAATTCATGCTATTTAGAGGAAAACCGTATGCATGGTTGTGCTCCTTGTCTTAGGCAAATGTCGAAGTCTCACTCCTCTTCTATTAAATGAACAGACTTTTAATAATTCGCCCTAGTCCTTGATAATGCTAAATTAGTGAGCCAGTGTTCAGAGTAAATGCATTTCGGTAGCCTAGAGTACAGTTTGAACCCTCTCGCATTACACGGTGCCGTAAAGCAGCTTTCCACTGAATTTGTGTGAATAACCAATCATAATTAATCCTGCGAATAAGGGATCCATTACTCCCAGCTGCTAAATAATTCATGTATTGCTCTCTGATCTTAGCTTTTGTAGTTTGTAGTGCATAAAACTGCATGTTTTTCACTGCTAAAGAGACAGGCTAAACAAATAGAGCTGTTCCTTTAGTAATAATACTAAAATTAAAACGTGCATTATACAATGAAAAAGGTTATATAAGCCATCCATTCACAGATTATGGATTTTTTAAATAAATGATTTATTAAAATAAAATAAAATATAAAATAAATAAAATATTAAATAACACCTAGGTAATAGAAATATAAATAAATGCATTTAATTTATTTTAAATTAACTGTATAAATTTCTTATTTTATTATATTTGTTATATATGAATACAATTTGTAAACAGCATAATATAAATTAAATATAAATACGTCCCACAAATTGGAAAAAAATCAATTTCAAGCTTTTAAGACGTTCCAAAAAGAATCAGGCACTGTAGAAATGTTTACTATAATTTGATTAAATATTTACAATTAGCATATTGCGTGCAATTCAGAATAAACACAGATAATTTTTAATGATTTTCAAGGCAGAGCGATGCTTCACGGCTTACACAACGTTATCACTGCTCTTTTAAACTCGGAAAAGGAGTAAATATTTTAACATGGAAAAATTACACACTCCATCTAAGTGGCTAACCAACTCCAGCTTAAGCACTTCAACAGTCCCTCGGCAGCCGCACATTAACTTCTACAGCCCCGATCCATCATTAGATTTACTCAAGAATTATGATTCTGTTCAGGTATGGAATGAAGTCAGGGTTCAGACAGGCGTATCATTGAAGGGCGGCACTAAACGTAATCAGTATTGAGCGACCGAAGCCGCAGCCGAAGCAGAGAGAGCGGGAGAATATCAACATCAGCAGATTCCTGCAGCAAGACATCCACAAAATGACAAATGCCGCTGTACTAAGTGTGCGTTAATAACAGCTGAGAGACTGGTGAGCACTAAATTCATCGTAACACACTGCGCGCTTCGTGTAGTGGTGTGTGTAAGAGTGTGTGTGCAGCTGTCTGACCTCCAAAGCCCAAACACCCCCACGCTATATTTACCGTTTAGCCTCTGTCCGATCTGGAAAACCGGTTAGTCCTGGTAAGGATCGCTATTACTAGCACTTCAACCCTTAAACATGAGCGCTTACGTTTAGTCACGTTCTAAAAACCAAACAGAAATGGTGGTGATTGCAGACTGATTTTTAGAAGCTAGTACACAATTACATTCGCATTCAGGACAGGTTTCATCGGTTAGAAATGGCTTGTCTGGGTCGTGAACAACAGACGGTAAAAAAAAAAAGGTAAATGCAAAAAATAAAACGCAACTAACCAGAAAATGTAATCAAAAACACCATATGTTTGGTTGAGGATCTATATGTTTGATGTTTCTCAGCCAAAATTCATTCTTTCATCCTTTTTAAAATAACCTTATATATATATATATATATATATATATATATATATATATATATATATATATATATATATATATATATCAGTTTTTATTTTTTTTTATATATATATTAGTTTTTTTATTCTCATAAATGAAAAAAGTTATAACAAAGTTTTAACTAAATCAAGGTTATTAATTATCAAAAAACTGCTCAGTTTTAAAAAATATCTAATTTATTTAAAAAAAACTATATATACATATATATACACATATATAAAATAATATACATTTTTGTAACAATAGTAATGTCATTAATTGGATTATATATATATATATATATATATATATATATATATATATATATATATATATATTTTATAAAACAATTTTTTTAAGCTCAGTTTTAACAATATCAGTAATAGTTATTCTTATTTTTTTAAACCATAACCTTAAGGTGGACATTACACTGTGAAAGACCTTCTACTTGAGAAAAAGTGTTTTTCAGTAAAGGTTTTGATCACTGATGTGTATCAAACAGTCAAATCAAATAATAGAAGCTCATGTGACTTTTAAGGCCCTCATCTCAAAAAAAAAAAAAAAAAAACTAAACTCAACAAAGCTGCACAAGGTCATAAAACGGCATAAAAAAGTGTGTCGTGGAGTGAATCGCAGGCTGTCAGGTTTATGAAATGATCAGGTCCTGGCAACAAACACAAACTACACCGTTGATTTTTTTGAACAGCTGAGTGCGTCCTGAAACCAGCCGAGAGCCGGCTTTAACAGTCATTGAGGTTTTACTGTGAAAGTTGAGAAACAATCGTACAGAAGTGAATTTTTCAGAGTGTGGGAGGCTGGGGCTGAAATTATGGACACCCCTTCGATGTGCCGCACAGAATTTAGCAATCCATAACTGTGCCAAGAGCCTTTATTGTGTAATAAATTCAGATGAGAGCCTTTGGCTTTAGAGATTCTGCCAGCGTTTTCAATTTTCCTTCTGTGCAGACATCATTTCCCTTCCCTCTCTCTCATATCTGGTCTAAATCTGCCCTGGTGAGAAACGTGAGATTGTTTCTGTTGTCCCACTTTAAGATCGGACCACTTTCACATGTTGGATCTGTCTGAACATGATTCTAAAATCTCCCTGGTAACAACTCTCTCTCTCTCTCTCTGCTTCCTTCTCTTCTCAAGGTGGAACGGCCGCTGGGATGAATAAATAAGGGACCACAGGAAAGCTTTGTTTCGAACCTGGAGGGCTGAATGCTGTTTGCAGGAGCTGTTGCTTTATAAGTAAACATGCTAAACCAGCTTCAACGTAATTTGAGGTTTTCAAAAGCCCTGTAGCAAATTTGTACCCTCATACATTATTAATGAAATCAAATTAAATAACGAAAATAAAAAAAAGATGCATAGCAGAGAAATGCTTGGTGAAATAACCCTTTTCACGAAAAGTAATATAGAGACGTATTTTATGAATTTTTATTGTATTTTCATTTTTATTTTCATTCATTTTATTTCAGTTTGATTTAAGGAGTTTTAATCATTTTTTCACTTAGTTGTTCTTTATTTAATATTTATATTTTATTTTCTATATCTATTTCAGCTTTATCTCAGGTCACAAAAATAATTCTTAGTACAGGTAAATGTTATTTATTCAAATTAAATTCCCTTAACATGTGCCTGAAAACAAAAACGTAATTGTTAAAATAATAATGTAATAATACTCAATCATTTTAGCTAAATATTTCATTTAATGAAATTACTAATAATTTGTTTTATGTAATTTATAATTGCATTTAATTAAACATGATAAAATAAAATAACTTCTATTAAATTAATTTAATTTAAATTTTATATTTCAATAAATTAAATTCCACTCAGTTCAAATAAAATGAAATCAAAAAGAATAAAATAAAATGAATTAAAAAGAATAAAATAAAAAATAAAATAAAATAAAATAAAATAAAATAAAATAAAATAAAATAATAAAAAAATGATAGATGCTTACTGCTGCAGTGCATTCTGGAATCGTCTTCACTAAAAATGTATCCAAACTTACACATCTTCAGTTTTCTATCTACCTTTTCAAACATCCGTAGAGCATATTTATTACCCGATAATGTCATCTCGGTAGGCAGCTCACAGGCTTTGGAATAGAGCTGGAAAGCTTAGTGTCGTCTGCTTCTCGTGTCTAAACCCTCAAATACTGCTTCCACGTCTGGAGCAGTCAGAGAAGCACCTTAATGAAAAATAGATCTTCTGTCGCCCATCCTAATAATCATTACAGTGATGTGGCAAACGTCAGCCGTCCCTTCATTACACGGATATGTCATGAGGCAGAGCACAGAATTACTGTTTTCCAGATGACATATTTTAATTGGTCAAACCCCCGAAGAGAGCGAAATGATTGGCTCTCAGCGTCTCACCCAGAGCACAGCTTCTCGTCTTTACAGGAACATTTTCACACCACATCTCTCACACATACAGATTTTCTTCACAGGGACTGGGGCATTTTGAATGGTGTAGTATAGAGCTAATTAAATAATCAACATTTTATATAAGTTATGAAATTGCTCTGTTTCACAATAACTTTGCTTTATACTGTATAGAAACAGACTGCAATCATATTATTAATCATATTAATAGGAAAAGGGACGACATAAAATGCCACGTATCAAATACAAGAACAAAATGAAAGGTGACAAATAAGTTTACTGACACTGTGGGACAATTTGTTAAGAGGGATATATTTCTTCATATATCATCCATTCTTTACTGTATCTGCAATTTAATTTAATTTAGAAGAATTTATTTTTTATTACATTTTAGTAGCATTTATTTTACTTTATTATTTTATATTAAATGCAATTAAAAAGCATGTAAATAACCTCACTAATTTAGTTTTTGTATTTGGGCACATCATGTGACGGAATAATGCAACAACGATGCTGAAAATTCAGCTTTGCATTGCAGGAATAAATTGCATTTTAAAAGTTCTTCAAATAGAACCCAGTTATTTTAAACTGAAATACAATTTCACAATATTTCAGTTTTTACTGTCACTTTTGATCAAATAAATGCAGCCTTGTTGATCAAAAGAGACTCAAACACACAAAAGACACACAAAACCGCGCAATTAAATTGTCAAGCAGGCGTTTCGAAACGTGAATGTGCCGCGCGAAATGCTAAAATATTAAAATAATATTCTGCTGTAACCAGCATGGGAATTATGACACTCTGACCACCTTCATTAAGGTTTAAAAGTCATTTTTTCTTTCGAACACCGATCACAGAATCTCTCTTCATACCCCTGAGCCAAAGCCTACGTATTTCTTTTCCTCGTAATAATATTCTAAGATCAGTAAAATAATATTCTATTTCACTTCTCGAACAAAAGCCTGAAACACCATTAAACATCATTCATTCCCTGTGTCTGTAATAAAGCAGGTCAGTCGGTGCTGCAGAATTTGCTCATAATTCCTCTCAACCGAGCAGCTTCTTAAAATCTGGAGTCGTGACTGTAGTATTCAGATTTAGTCCCCGGAGCCTAGACGCAGTACAAGAGAAACACCTCCAAAACTAAAGATCCAGAGCTCTCAATGACTCACACGAGGACAGACGACACCGCCGGCAAGATCATCGCACTGTAAACATGTGCGCCTGGAAAATCACCATATGCTTGAGATGATAAACAGGAAATGAGGTCAGAGGGAGAGTTTTATCATTTCATCATTTAATGCTCTCGCGTACTTCAAAGCAAATCATGGGTTCGTGGAGAAAAGCAGCGTTATCTCGGTCTCTCAGAAAAGGGTCTCCGCAGCGAATGGGTGCCGTCAGAACGGCTGATGAAAACATCACAATAATCCACACCCTCCGCTCCATCGGCGAACAGGTTTTGAAGAAAAAAGCTGAGCGTTTGTAAAATAAAAAACGAAATGTAAAAAATCCATCAAGACATTTTTAGCTTCCATAATATTGTTTCTCCAGTAGGAAAAAATAGTCATCAGGAGTGAAATATGTACAGATCAAGAACTGTTTTCAAGACAAAATAGTATTAAACAGTTATATATACACAAATATAACAAGTGGACAACAAAGAAAAAACTTTATTATGTTATTTATGAAAATTATTAAGCGTTACTATGGATATATATATATATATATATATATATATATATATATATATATATATATATATATATATATATATATATAATGTTTATGTTTATTTTTTACAAACGCA
This sequence comes from Puntigrus tetrazona, assembly GCF_018831695.1. Lineage (NCBI taxonomy): Eukaryota > Metazoa > Chordata > Actinopteri > Cypriniformes > Cyprinidae > Puntigrus > Puntigrus tetrazona. The sequence goes on along the minus strand of NC_056713.1, from coordinate 22,397,547 downwards.
CACTTTTACTTCTCAACTGATGGCGTGGTGTGGATTATTGTGATGTTTTTATCAGCCGTTTGGACTCTCATTCTGACGGCACCCATTCACTGCAGGGCATCCATTGATAAGCATGGGATGCAATGCCACACTTCTCCAGGTCTGATCTGATGAACTTGGGCGGCACGAGGATGAGTACATTGTCAGCTATTCTCTTTTCTCTCAATTAACGGAAATTAGAATATAACATCCCTTTTATTGTTATATTAAAGAATCTTCATGCGACACTGAAACTGCACATTTTGAAAGATGCAATACATAAAATGCATAACATTTTGGAATAATATTTTATTTAATAATTAATATAATATATATTTTTTTTATATTTATTTTTATTTAAATATAAAGTTTTTTTACTCAAAATGGCAGTTTTGCTATAGACTTATAACTGTGAAAAAATGTAAAATGTAAAATTTTTTTTTTTACATAATGTTGTTCTGAACTACTCCTGCAGAAGGTGGTGCGTTTTAATAACTCTATTTACATGTAAATCAGGTTGGGCTCGGGTTGTCAGTCGCTGGTGAAGGTCAGCCCTGATGACTATCCAATAATAAACCTCCGCAGGGCTCTTGGGTTCCGCCTCACTGATTGATAACCAATCACAGCGTCCGATCGGCCTCAGAGCGATGGTGTCCAGGGGCCTGACTATATATCAACTCTCTCTCACAGAGAAGGCAGAAGAGAGAGTGTGTCTAAATTATTCACACAGTCAACTCTTTCGCACTAACCTCTCTACAGTGTGTGAGACCAACACAGCTGGGTATTATTATGGGACATTAGGCTAAAAATGTAAATGGCTGGAACATATTTAACAGCACCAAATTCTCACTCAGGCAAATGAATCTATTAGTGAATAACAGACATTATGACTCTCACAGGGGCCTTGGGGCCAAAGCTAGATTCACGAGCCATTCGGTATATGCAAGTTAGCAAGTATGAAACTGCATATTAAGGGCCTTTTGCAGTACGTAGATATTGGCTGCCACTGTAACATGTTAAATGAATATGAGGATAATTTCAGAAATGCATGCAATTAATCACATATATGATACTGTAGATTCTCGATCGCTGTGCACTGTGTATGTACTGTGTGTATTCATTATGTGTATAATGCATATACAAAAAACAAAGATATTCATGTATGTATTTACTAAAATATGTGATGTTTCTAATAATATAATCATCAATATATATATATATATATATATATATATATATATATATATATATATATATATATTTTTTTTTTTTTTTTTTTTATTATACACACATATATATCATTATACAATAATGATAAAAATTTATTTATATATATATAATATTCTATAATAAGCACAGACATATACAGTACTTTATAATAGAGCATAGTTTTAATAATCATTTTTACAAAATTACAAAAAATTTGCTTTTCAAGCTTTTAATTAGTCTACAGTTGTAATAGTTGTTTGGGATGATAATATTTTGGTCATCAAAGCTTTGCCCTGAAATCTCCAGTGACTCATAAAAGAGCTGGTTTGAACAATGAGGCCATCGGAAGGGAAGCCTACGGGTAACAGCGAGTCTTTGTTTCACGTAATTCTATTATTTGCATGTATCTTTGATTCTGATAGAACTACAGCAAAAGGTCTCATGCATTTTAATGCGTCTCCGTGGTGACATTAGAGGAGCCCATGAACCATAAACACACTGAACCTGATCCAGCTTTATGTGTTATCCAGTAGAAAACCCTGTGATTGATGGCAAAATAAACCCAGAATAACCAAAATCAATAAATACATAGACATTCACAAATATATAGAGAGAGTGAGCAGTGCAATATTTATTGTCTTTTGCTATAGTTTTATTGCAAACCTAATGGATGCTTGTGGAAAAATAAAAGACACCGCATGCCATCCTGACTGAGAATGTGACAAATAAACTTGAAATAACAAAAGAACGTGAAATAAAAATACACACCATTTCTTAATAAATGTCTGTTGTTTTATTGTGCTCAATTTATCAGTGCAGGTTACTGGAAATAATATAAATCATAATCTTGAATCAGCATTTCTTAATCTGAAACCACTTAGCTGATGTAAACAAAGCCATGCTGGCGAGTCCAACAATATTAACCAAATGTTTTAAATGCATAGTTAGCATAAAGATTAAAATGTGCTGAAAATGAACTCTGTCTCAGGCCATCCGAGATGTAGATGAGTCGAGTTTGGAGAAATGTAGCATTGAATCACTTGCTCAGCAATAGTGAATGGGTGCCGTCAGAATGAGAGTCCAAACAGCTGATAAAAGCGTCGCAATGATCCAGTTTGAAGTTAGTTAAAGTTAAAAAAAGATGGATTTGTTTCATACAAACACACAGTTTCACTCCACTCTGACGGCACCCATTCACTGCAGAGAATCCACTGGCCGAGCAGGTGATGGGACGCTACATTTCTCCAAATCTGTTCCCATGAAGAAACCAATCTCGGATCAAAAAATGTCCTGCAAACTATTCCATCCTCTCTTTAATTCAAGAAAATTCAGTTTGCAATGCTATATAAAGTCAGTTCAGAGCAAATGTCGACTGATCTTTACTGATACACTCTATGTTTGTGTGTGTGTGTACTCATCAGTCATTAAACATCAGTCGTCATGACAGATGATTGACAGGTGCATCTGACAGGAAGTTGACTAACAAACACCTCCAGCTACGTGTTCTGTCACCACGGGTAACGCCACATCACCACGATCACGCATTCGACAGCCCATATCTCCCAGAAGGAAGTGCCAAGCGGTCTGGGAACAGTCCAATCTGTGCCGCTAATTAGTTATTTCTTAAGACCTCCAGACATCTAAATAGCTCCACTCCAGATTCTTTATACAGTGTTTTAAAAGCGAGGATGATTATTGAATTCCTTTAAATGAACTGCAGTGTGGTGGATAATAATAAACAAGGTAATGCATGACAAAAATAAAACAGTTATTCTCTGCTTGCGTTTGTCAGTATGGTTATGTTGGGATCCAGAGTCTTTCGGCCAATCAGATCACGTTTAACAACCCACACCGTCATGCAACGCCTGCTAAAGCAACACGATTTTCTTCATTCTAAAAGAAGCAAGGCTAACAACAATAGCTATAAAAGGACTAGAATGAAGATAGAAACTCATATAAAAAAACTATATTCATGTTAACTCACACTGTGCACTACATACGAAACTTCATTCATAATTGTGTTACAAACTGTGCATGTTTACATTTGGAAATATAGTTTAAAAATAATGATTAAATAATAATAACGATTGAGTAGAATATTTTTTTGCGATCAGAAAAAAGTATTCTTCTAATTCAAAATTTTATTCAAATGTATTAACAATGACAATAACAATAATAGAAATAAATGAACAAAAAAATTGAAGAAAAACTATCAACAACACTGTAGCATTGAAAAAACTTCTATTTTATATATTTAGTTGGACATCCTTAGGAAATTATAAGGGTCATTAGAGTTAGCCGAACATGTTTATATCTACACTCTAAAAAATAACCTTGATTTTAAGGGTTAAAAAAAGTGAAAATGCTATGGTAGAAACCTGTTAAATGGTTAATTTCCAATATTAAATATCAATTTACAGAGAAGAAAATGTAAACTGACATTTCTAGAATTCTAATTTTGCTTGAATTTTTCTTTTTTTCATTGACACATAACTGTTTCTTCTTAGTTGTTTCTTATCAGTTATGTTTATTAGGGTTGTATGTTACATGTAATGTTATTAAATTAATGTTTATTGCGTGTTTTAGTTTAATGAGTCTCACCATGATGGTGTTTAGTGTTCGTGTGAATGGCACCGAGCGCCTTCTGTATGCGTTACTATTTAAAAGCTGCTTGTGACGGGCTTTGGTTCGTCGTGTGACTCTCTCATCACCTCCTACATTGGGTGGTTATCAGTGTATTAAGTATTAACTCAAAGCTACAAAACAGATTTCAGTACTTTAATAGGTTGGTATATAAACATATATCGGCTAATTAAATTACGAAATATTTAACTGCAGATTTAGCTTAAAACTGTAAAACCAAATACATTGTTACTGTATTTTTTAGAATTCCTGCAACAACAGCTGCTGTTTTTACTGTAAATTTTACAGATTTTTTTTACAGTGTATTTAAAAGCTGCTTTTTGTGACTTTCTCATCACGTCCTGCGTTTGGTGGTAATCAGTTTATTTCAAAAGGTACAAAATAGATTTCAGTACTTTAATAGGTTGGTATATTAACGTTATATCTGTATCAAAACCTAAAAAGTTGTTACCGTATTTTTTTACGGCCGAATCCCAGCAACCAGTTTCTTTTTACAGTGTATATATTGAATAATATAATAAGAAACCCAATCGCTACCTTGAATAATACTTTTTTTTTTTTATGTATGAAATGGTGCGATCTCAAAGTGTTATTTGAGCCTGTTATTTCACGCGTTTGAGCCTGCATCTCCATACATATAAACAGCTTAAAAGGTTAAAACAGGCCCCGGCAGCAGTTTATTACGGAAAAGCTGGAGCAAACGAGCTTCCCTGACAGCGAGTGGCATTAGGAAAGGATAAAGCAGAATATCTTCTCCTCTGAGGCCAATCATTTGTTTCATTTCGGCGAGTACAAATGAGGAACGAAGAGCAGAAATGGAAAAAGAGGGAATAAAATAACGAGTGGACCGGTAAGCACGGCAAAGCCAAAGACGGATAGAGAACTGAAGGACATTAGGATGCTGAAGCACATCTGCAGCCGCTGGAGTTTATCAGCTACTAGAGAGGTTTCTCTGAGGAGAGAGCGTGTCATTTCTCTCCGCGCTGGGGTCATAAACAAGAGTGGCCCGGGATGGTGTGCTGTCAGTCCAAACACGTCATTTATTTACCGTGCCGCTGAGAACATGCTCTTTGACTTCGCTGTAGCGGCCCGAGATCCTGAGACTCCCTCGGTGAAATAATAATAAAAACCTGTGCAAACTAAACCCAAACACCGCTTAAGTGGAAGGAGAGCATGCAAACTTTCAACGGAGCAAGATACTGAAGCCACTGACCACAAATAAGCTCTAATTACCTCGCCTTCGTTCCAGCTGTCTGACAAAACTCTCTCGGGAGAACAAACGAGTCTAATATAATCAGCTCTGAAGAGTATTAGAAATCATCTTCAAAAACACACCACACTTTAATGTCTGCCTAAATGATTCAAATGTAATATTACTATGAGTAAATACATTGTGCATTTATATGCATGTATATGATATTGTGATTGACGACGTTTAAGTCTTCATATGCAGTGTTACTTTCTTTCTTTGTGACAGTTGTAAAAATGCACTAGACTTTCTCTAATTAATTTACATGTTTATTTTCCAAGCGAATTTTTTTTTATGCAAATCTACGAACTATGTATTTGCGTTTAGATATATTTTATGTATTTTGTTTTTAGAATATATGCTTTCAACACAAAAAATAACAAATATATCTACATAAAATTAATACAGATAGATAGATAGATAGATAGATAGATAGATAGATAGATAGATAGATAGATAGATAGATAGATAGATAGATAGATAGATAGATAGATAGATAGATAGATAGATAGATAGAAGACAGACAGACAGACAGACAGACAGATAGATAGATAGATAGATAGATAGATAGATAGATAGATAGATAGATAGATAGATAGATAGATAGATAGATAGATAGATAGATAGATAGATAGATAGATAGACAGACAGACAGACAGACAGACAGATAGATAGATAGACAGATAGATAGATAGACAGATAGATAGACAGACAGATAGATAGATAGATAGATAGATAGATAGATAGATAGATAGACAGACAGATAGATAGATAGATAGATAGACAGACAGACAGATAGATAGACAGATAGATAGACAGATAGATAGATAGATAGATAGATAGACAGACAGACAGACAGACAGACAGACAGACAGACAGACAGACAGATAGATAGATAGATAGATAGATAGATAGAAAATAGATAGACAGATAGACAGACAGACAGACAGACAGACAGATAGATAGATAGATAGATAGATAGATAGATAGATAGATAGATAGATAGATAGATAGATAGATAGATAGATAGAAAGATAGTGTTTTAGATACTTTAACAAATGTTTCAATCTGGAAATATGTTAAAATATAAAATTAAGTATTAAAAACAACCCCTGACTGTAATTTTAAACTAGAAAAGCAGACTCAACTGTAAAAGAACAAAAAAGGTTTAAAGCCGTGGGGACAGGCGTGTGACCTGGAAGCCACACACATTTGCTGTCCTCTTCTTCAGCAGGACTGATGCTCTTCTGACGCTGAGACTCGAGATGAGAGCATAATTGCTTTGAAATGAAGATTAAACACCGAGAGAGCTGACAGTTCGCTGAACTCCTGGACACCATCTGCTGCGATCACGACGCCAGACTCACATCAGAACCTGACAGCAAATCAGCAGCTGCAGCTCTGAGGAAGAGAGGAAATCACCGAGCGCTTCACGCAGAAGCAACAGCACATATCGACCGCTCGAGATGCAGCAGGAGTTTTTGATAATTGCCGTTCACCAAAACTGCATTTATTTAATTAAAGATGCAGTAAAGCTTTCTATTTCAATACATCGTAAAATGTCATTTATTCACGTGACGCAAAGCTGAATTTTCAGCATCATTGCTCCAGTCTTCAGTGTCGCATACGATCCTTGGAAATTATTTTAATATGCTGATTTTCTGCTCAAGACACATTTCTGATAATTATCGATTATTCGAAAACAGCGGCTCAATATTTGAATGCAAATACATTCACAGATAATTTGTTGTTTATGCAGCAATTATTTTTTGTAGGAATCAATTGGAAAATTATTATTGTCTTTACTGACACTTTAGTCAATTTAATGCATATATGCTAAGTAAAACTATTTAAATAATAATAAATAAAATATGTATGATAAATTACATTACATTATATACTAAATAACATGTTTCAATAACACGATTTCATAGGTTTAACCAAAAGTGCATTGGTTTGGTTTAAATAGCAACTATTGCTGTTACAAATCAACACATTGCATTTATACTGACATCATAATGCATGCAAAATTGGCAAAATGTATCCTTTATTTGATAAATATAAGATATAGTCAGAGTATGTGATATCAGAAAACTGAATAGGCCTTAAAATAGCAAGATTTGCTGTTGAAATATACTTCACACTGGTTGTAGAGTATATTTTATAATACATACTTGTTAGTGTAGTTTATGGCACTATGCATCACCTCGCATTAATTAATAAATGCGTAAAGTACATTGAACTTCCAGCGTTGAAATGCTGAAAACAGCTGTGCCGCTTCATATATTTGAGACGGCTGTGATGCATTTTAATGGAAACATTTTTACTGCTACTTCTGATCAATTTAATGCGTCCCGCTAAAATGTTTCGACTATGCGTTACTAAATGCTGTATATATGCAGCACACGCACCTGCGTTGGGTTCAAGGAGAACATACAACCTGCGCGTGCGGAGATAACAGTGGTCTCCGTCTTCGGGCATAATCGCACTGACAAATGAAAAGCACGGAGTAAATGAAGCAGCCGTTGGTTAGTGTGACCCGCTGAGTCTGGCGGTCAGTAGTTATCAGATGATTGGAGCACAGCTGCAGGGGGTGAGACGCTCTACAGGCAATGTACAAATGACATTTTTGTACCCTTAAAGAGCACATGGGGAAATTAAAGCCAACAACTTAATTCCTATCACAAAGATACAGAAGGTATCAAACTGTGCTCGCTTTGAGGAGGAATTGTAGCTATAACACTCAAGACTTATCAGTGTAATATATTCCTATATACTCCTATATTTATATATTTATATGGAGCGTGAAACGGATTTTAATTAAATGCAAAAAAATGCAATAAAATACTTTAAACGCAAATTTTTCCGCTCATTAAGTCAAATTCAGATTCAATATAAAGTGACTAAGCAAGATATTATTTGAAAATATACCAACTTCTGTCAAAAATCTTTTTTTTTTGCATTAAATTGCCATTTATATCAATTCACAGACATGTTTTAGTTAATTATAACACATGACTGACTCACAATACATCTTTTGTTTTAAACACTTTCATTTTTTTTTAAAACACGGTGCATGTCGCCATTTAAATTTATAAAATATACAAGAAAGTAGAACAAAAAGGAGTTGAAATTCAAAGAATCCAGTCCGCAGCACTGAGTAAAGCATGCAGTCTTAATTTACGTTACTCCCCCTTTTCTAGCAATCGTACGGTGCGTATCTAGCTCTAAAACAAAAAGGTTTTAGTTAATCATGTCTCATGCATTTTAATGCGTCTCCGTGGTGACATTAGAGAAGCCCATGAGCCATAAACACACTGAACCTGACCCAGCTTTATGTGTTATCCAGTAGAAAACCCTATGATTGATGGCAGAAGAAACACAGAATCACCGAACTCATTAAACACTTACAGAAATTCACATATACATAGTTCGAGCGAGTGAAGTAATGGTATACCATCTCACTATCACAGCCTACTTTTTATGATTCACTGAATTGCTGATGGTCAAAAAAAACGAGCATCGCTTTAGGTTATTTTCCTTGAATATATGTGTATATGCTAAGTGATTCGGAAAGAAGTCGCGTGCGGGACATCAAATGCATTTCACGCTGACTTTGTTGTGAGTGGTGTCAGTACTGAGTCAGGATGTGAACAGTCAGCGAACACATTCACACTTTTACGCACATAAACACACACGGGTGTTTCTGTAAAACACATCCTGAACGCCTCCATCGGGAGTGAGCCAATGACAGCATTACGTGTGTGTGTGTGTGTGTGTGTGTGTGTGTGTGTGCGTGTGTGTTAGTGATTGTTATGCTCACAATGAGACTGATTTTAGGGTGATTTCTATAGTATCATTCACTGTGACCTGCTCTGACTGGCTCATGTGTGTGATTTTTATGCTCTGTAGTACATTATATCGTGTTTTAAGCAGAAGCCAGCACTGTTTTAAAAAAAACAATCATTGTCATTTTACTCTAAATCCAAATGCCTCAACGATGCAGCTTCAAAATTCATTATTTGGGAATGCATGTTTATGCATTTTGAGTTGCATACTATTTTTTTTAGTTTTTAGTGCAAATTTTGTGTGACAGCTTTACTTTGCGATGGAAAATACTGAATGCAAACATTTTTTATTGCCAATAAAGTGCACAGATGAATTGTTCACACACACACACACACACACACACACACACACACAAACAATTAGTAAAGTACACAGGGTCCATTTTTATGTTGACTTTATGATTGAAGCCTGTGTGTCTGTTAAATATCCCAGCAGGGTTGTGTTTTAAGGGTGAATGAGACAGAATGAGAAAGTACACAGACAGGAAGAGATTTTGAGCCAGTTCCCCACACACACACACACACACACACACTCACACACACGCTTTTATTCTTTCGGTCCTTGTTTTAACCGCAGCAGCCTCAGAACCTGCGCTGAATACTGATTTCATGTATTTGTCTCTCTGCCATCTTTGGCAGATTTATGGCTTCATTTTTACGGTGACACGAAAAACAACATGAATTTTCAAAGACTACAACCCCATCCGACAGATAAACAAAAACAAACACAAGTGAACGACTGCAGTAATGAGATTTTAACATTTCATGAAGAAACGGCACAAGTGCTTGCCAGTCTAGCGCTATGCTCTCTGACTCTGATCTCGGGGTCCCTCACTTTCACTCTCTCCCTCCATCCATCTCTCCCTCCCGGTGGGGTGTTTTGTAATTAAAACTTGTTCCGGAGACGCCCCCGCTTGGCAGTTCGTGTGTCCCTTCCACCCTCGTGTCTCATTAAACCTGTGGATCAGAGCGCAGCCTTCACTCCTCATTCAGACAGGCCGCATAAAACCCACAGGAGCGCTGGAAACACAACCCGACAGCGTTAAAAAACTAAAATCTATTTGTCGAACCTGCGTCCAAATCTGCAACAGCAAAGAGACCGGAAATGATTCTCTTTCATCCTAAGAGACTTAGACTACTTCATGCAAATGAGCAGTGAGTAGTACACTGTCCTTGTAAAGTTGTGCACAAAGCATATAACGCATTATAAAATGTGCCGTACAAACAATTGTGATTGAATTTCATATTTATATTGCTTATTGATGGCGAGCGACAAAACATTCTTTGCTATTTTTTTTATTATAATAATATAATGATAAGATAACCTACTAATACTGACTTTAAGGCTCAGACAATGTTTCCAACAATATGCTTTGCCGAGATTAGAAAAAGTTTTGATTATAGAATGTTGCAGTATTTTAATTTTTTTTAATATGATACTTGACACCGCCCACTTGGAGGATGAGCCTGCTACCGTTTCCATAGCAACACAATTATGTCCGATTTTAAACGGGCTGAATTTTAAGTGTTTAAGCTTTGAGTGATTTCTTTTGAACTTTCTATCCGTCAAACAATCTTGAAAAATGCATCCACAATAATATTAAGCAGCACAACATTTTCCACATCGATAACAATCAGAAATGTTTCTTGAGCAGCAAATATATTAGAATGTTTTCTGAAGGATCAACTTTGCATCACAGTAATATATGACATATGAAAATATATTGTAACTGCACTATAATTTCATAATGTGATTGTTTTACTGTCCGTTTAATCAAGTAAACACAGGTGAGGAGAAAGGACTTCTTTCAAAACCATTTAAAAAAAATCATACAGATGCCAAACTTTTTAATGGTAGTGCATGTTGGTTTTGGTGCTTTCACTGTGGACAGAAAAATTAGGCTACTTGGACACAACCTGTACTGTACAATGCAAGCAAGTGGCTCGATAAAACGAAACCAGAGCGCTGCACGCTCACATTGCAGAAAGCCTCTAGGAGGTGTTCTAGTTTAGTTGTGTTGCATCGGGCTTCTCAGCCCAAACGGCTCGATATTTGCTCAAAAATGGATGAGGTAAACACTGTGTGCTCGGTGCGTACTGGGTTTAGTGAGGTTTAAAAACAGCATGTGCCGAAAAGCAGGGGGTGACAGCGAGGAGCCGGAGAGAGGATTAGATGTGAACACAGCTTCAGTGTGTGTGTGTGTGTGTGTGTGTTGTGCGTGAGAAGCAGACGATGAGTTAATGCATTTATGCGCGCGGTGTGTCATGTAATCTTAATGGAACTGGAGCACTGCGAATAGTATTTACATGAATCAAATGCATGCATGTGTATGCGCCAACGCTCACCCAACCGTGCAACTGAAACGCCTTCCTTATCCCTGTAAAGCCTGAGAACTAGTCAAGTAATACTCACCGGTCAATTAAGCGCAAAATATGAAAAAAAGAAAGAAAGCGAAACCCCAAAAAGTTTGCTATAATGAGAACATGGAGGAAAAACACCTCAAGTTTATTCAGAGGCCCATAGTGAGCTTAAATATGTAGTTGGTGAAGATATCAATATTTATATGGCGAAAAAGATCTGATGTATGTAAATCAGTGAGATCTTTAGAGCAGCGTAAGTTGTTTTCTCTCTATATCTTCAATAACGTGTCTTGGTAAGATGATGTTTAAATACTCGTAACATAAAATGCAGTGTACTACAATGATGATTGAGAGATGAACTTGTAAGCTTTCTTCAGAAGCCTGATGAGCTTTTAGGAGACGATGATGTATAATCAAGTAAACCAAAGCTGTTTCAGTCCAGTAAGTGTTTGTATTGAAATAAACATAATTGTGTTTCTGTAAAGATCTCACAGCAGAAAGACCTCGAGTTGAAGATGGAGGTTTTGTTTACTTGCTAAAGACAAGCGTCACACAACAGGAAGCACAGAGATTGTGTTCAGCGAGGTTTTGGTCATGCCGATCATTTCGAGGCCTTAAATATGTGTGTATTAAATATTTGACACATAAAAAAAAAAAAAAGGTACAAAGCTGTCACTAGGACCCATTTCAAAAATACACTAAAATGCACCTTTTGAGGTACTAAACTGTATCGTTTAGGTACTAATTTGTACCTTTAAAGTGCTATTATGCACCATTTAGGGCTAAATAATGAACAGGTGTAGCTTTTAAAAAGATACAAGCCCAGAAAAACTTTTGTACCTTTTCACAACATCACAAATGTTGGGGTCAGTTTGCTTTTTTACTTGATTTGCATGCTGTAATTCGTTTAGTGAACCAACGAGTAATCAACAGTGGCAGCGCGGGAGCAAACCGGCTTCCCCCGGTGTGTGTGTGTGTGTGTGTGTGTGTGCAGAGAAATGAGATCAGGAAAGTCATCCGTTGACGTCTAATGTCGTGTGTGACAGCATGATAGCGAATGATTGATGCTTTTCTGCTTCAGCAGCGCACAATGAGTGTGTGTTTTGCAGGAGAAGCCGGGAATAATTCATGCTCAAGGTTACAGGATGGATGTTAAATGACAGACTGATGCATTATAAATATCAGAGGTTTGTGTTAGACTGTGCACTATTCACGATAGGTGAGTTATAATTATCTATGTCAAGTAGAGAGCTGTCTGCACGTCCTATCAATCACCTCAACATATACAGTTAGCAAAAGCATGTTTCTGAGCAGATTCAGCTTTTTTATAATGATTTAATTCGCTTACTATGTCATGTGCAATGGCAGCAGAACTTGCCACTTTTTTTACCCTGAAAGCTGACAGTAAGTCTAAATCCATATATATATATATATATATATATATATATATATGTATTTTCTTTTACTGACTAATTTCACTTATATCAGACCATTTATACTTGCATTTAATTTTTGATAAAAATTTTATATCAGTTGCTTGATTTTTAGTTGATTTATTATTTTTTTAATTAATTATTAATCTCAGTAAATATACTATGATTTTTTTGCCTTCAAAACCAAGCCAAACATATATATTTTATACATTTATATTACATGTACATTCATATATTCAAAAACGTGCTCTGTAATGTTTCAACAGAGTTAAGCAAATAATTATATTATATTATATTATTATAAATGTCTGTATGCATGACTATTTTTTGCTGCTTTTATTTAGTGCAATTATTCAACTTTTAAAAGACCTTGCATGTAACAAGTATACTTTTTTATTTAAAAAAATGTCAAATGCAAATGTGCATGTAGTCTTGTTCAAATAGGGTTCGCGGATGTGTTTGTGTTTTCAGAGAGAAAGAAAACACAGTCCTAATTAATGGAAGGTTAAAATGGACTCGGATGTGTTCACCTAAAGAAGAGGGAGACGGAGAGAGAGAGAGATCATGACAGAAAAAGGTTGGATGACAGAGAGGGAAAAAACAAACGTCTGCTGAGTGTGTGTGTGTGTGTGTGTGTGTGTGTGTGTCGTCTACGACTCTTCTGAGCCCTTATTAGGAAGTGAAGAGTGACAAACACAGTCAGAGCGCAGCCGTATATCACCGCAGTAAGAGAGAAGAAGGGAAAGAAATGGAGTAAAGTGAGAAGGAAAGATTAAAAATATATAATGAGAATCGTTCAAAAATACCCATCCGTTACAGTGAAAAGGTTGAGACTTTTAAAGCTTGCACCAAATCCACATGATAATGCTACTCGGCAGCTGATCATAAATGAATGGAAGAGATTTATCCCAAATTAAAATGTATCTGCCCACCAGAACTAAATATCAGTCAAAAACAGATGAGTGACTAGATCAGGTGATATCAAAATATCAATATATAAAAGGTCTTTAAATATAAAAATAAAAAAGGCCCTACATATTAAGTCAATCAAAAGAAATTCTTATATATATAAATTTTTTGCACTAACTATAAATATATATATATATATATATATATATATATATATATATATAAATCCAACATTAATAGTGTGTTTACATGATATATGAATGTGTACAGTTTACTTATTATGCATATATAAACATAATATATAATTCAATATAATTGAGTATATACATAGTGTATGTGCATTATTGGATGTATATATTATTATTAGATTTTATATAATATATAAATATTTAGAACATATGCATAACAAATTTTATAAATATATATGCATGTGTTTGAATTTATATATACATAATGAATATACACTACACAGTCATATATTACGTAAATAAAAACTTTTATTTTGGATGTGATTGTGATTAATCGGATGACAACACTAGTATAACATAATGATAAACGATAAATGATAAAATTATTCGTTTTTTTATGTCTATTGTCACGTCTCTGGACTCTTTGTTTATGTTTTTGTCGTGTGCCATGTGCTCTGTGTGCCCTGCCTTTAGTTCGTTAATTGTCATTGTCATCAGCTGTGTAGTTAATTTAGTCATTTAACCCGGTGTATTTAAGTCCTGTGTTTTCAGTTCCGTTTGTCCGATCTCGTCCATAGTTGCGTGTGATTTTGTTCTGTCATTCTGCCTGCCTGCCTACCTGTATATTGTTTATTTCATCCCCGAGTGGATTAAAGCCTTTTTGTTTTCATTTATACGCATTGTATGCTCGCGCCTATCACACGCGTGACAGAAGATCGGACCGTACAAAAGTACAAGTTTTAGCGGCGATAATTTCTTTTATTTTTTGTTTGTCATGTATTCCCCGTATCAAGACCCGAATTTCCTCATCCTCCTGCTGGAGCAGGGGGATTGCTCTCTCGAGGAATATACCGCGCTTATTCCTCCACCTGGCCAACGACTCGCTACCGGACAGCTTTCTGTGCGCGAATCTACTTCCAGCGCACTAAACGTTTCCAATCAGGCGCAGCTGTCCGGGAGCGTCCTCGAGAGAGCATCGCCGCGCGTCGCCGAGTGGGTGCTGGTGTCGTGCAAATCGTCGATGACTGTTGCGCTGGAGGACACCGACACCAGCCCCACTCAGGATCCAGAGCCCAGCTCATCCCTCCACCGCATGGTCGAGCCCCAGCCTGAGCCCACCGCTGACACGGGGTGGAGTCGAGCGTAACCACGGACCCATCGCCAGAGAGAGCGGCCGAGCCGTGGAGCGTAACAGGACCCGAGCCGAGTACGTCAGACCAGGTGCGCGAGCCCAGCAACGGAGCTCCCCGCGGTGGAGTCAGCCGTCTATAAGGAGAGCGCGGAGTGGGCTCCACCCACTGCACATCGGCTGAGGGTGAGCTGATTTCCCACCTAGGGCTGCTGGATCCTCAAGAACTTTCTCCATTGCCCGCGCCCACGCGGCGCCTGGCTCCGCGTTCGCCGCCACGTGCGCCTCCCGCCTCTGCGCGCCACGCGCGCCTCGCCCTGCGTTCGCGCCACGTGCGCTCCCTCCCGTGCCCGCGCCTGCGCGCGCTCTCTCGTGCCCGCGCCGCGGCGCTCCGTCCCGCGCCGCGCCACGTGGCGCTCCGTCTGCCTGCGCGCGCACGTGCGCGCCCGCCCCGTGCCCGCGCCCTGCGCGCTCCTCCCGTGCCCGCGCTGCCGTGCGCTCCTCCCGATGCCCGCGCCTCGCGTGCGCCCTCCGCGTGCCCGCGCGCCACGCTTCGCTCTCCCGTGCCCGCACCACGCGCATCCCTCCCGTGCCTCATGCGCTTCCAGTTTTCCCTCCCTCCCACCCTGGTCATACGCCACCGATGGATCCCAGCAGCCCCTGCGCTCACCTCAGCTCACCATCCAGAGCTCGCCACGGGGTCTGCCGGTCTCCATCGCCGTCGAGGTTGAAGGATCCTCGCCTCGCCGCCCCTGCCTCGAGACCCAGACTCCTCCTCGGCTCAGAGACCCGTCCGGCTCCCCTGGGCTCCTAGCTCCTCCTCTCCACCGTGGTCCGTCAGTCCACCAGCTTCACCAGGCTCCATCGTCCCTCCGGCTCCGCCTTGGTCTGTCGCCGACCATCCGCCGCCTCGATTCCTCTCCTCCGGCTTCACCTCGTCCCTCCATCCCACCGGCTCTCTCAGGCTCCTCCTTCCTCCGGCTTCACCTCAGTCCTCAATCGCTCTGGCTCCGCCGCGTCCTTCCTGTCCCCGTCTCCGTGTCAGTCGCCGAAGCCTGCGGCGCCGCTTGGACCTCAGCGCCTCGGCGTCACCCTGGCTCTTCGGCTCTCCGTCTCCGCCTCAGTCTCCTCCACCACCTGCCCGCCGCCGTCGGTCGGCCCCATGGAGTCGATGGCTGCTCCTCCTCCATGGCTCCTCCTCCCGGCGGCTCCACCGTGGAGCACCATAGCTGGGCTCTGGATCTCCTCCTGCTCCGGACTCCTCCTGTCTTCTCCTGGCTCCTCCCTCCGTCTGTTCCTCCCTGACTGTCTGTCTACTCCCTCCTGGGGGCCGTCCCTCCACCAGAACCTCCTCCCAAGACCCGGTATCCCCAATTCCTAGTCGTTTTGTTTTTGTTCCTCTTTAGGTGCGAGGGCGCACCTTCCGGAGAAGGGGTGTAATGTCACGTCTCTGGACTCTTTGTTTATGTTTTTGTCGTGTGCCATGTGCTCTGTGTGCCCTGCCTTTAGTTCATGTTAATTGTCTATCGTCTTCAGCTGTGTCCTGTTAATTACCCTGTGTACTTAAGTCCTGTGTTTTCAGTTCCGTTTGTCCGATCTCGTCCATAGTTGCGTGTGATTTTGTTCTGTCATTCTGCCTGCCTGCCTACCTGTATATTGTTTATTTCATCCCCGAGTGGATTAAAGCCTTTTTGTTTTCATTTATACGCATTGTCTGCTCTCGTGCCTATCACACGCGTGACATCTATATAGTTTTTATTGGGTTTTAACTTTTCATTTTAGATTATTTCGTAATCTTAGTATTTAGTATTTACTTAGTTTAGCATTAAAACACTTTGTTTTTTTAAATAAAATAAGAATTTAATTGCATTTAATAATAAAAATAAATATTTTATTTCATTTCATGGTTTTATAGATTTAAGTTTAGTTCATTATAATCCTGGTTTAATAAAAATCTATATATATATATTATTACCGAACAAACACATTTATACTTATTTAATCTGCATTCACTCTCACTACTAAACTCAATTATTAAATATCAGATTTTCTCGTCTCGTGTCCTGCCATGCGCGAGCACAAATCATTTTGAAGAGGAATGACATTTAAAATGTACCATTTGTTTTTCCCCGCACACACAAACACCGCCAACGCCACACAAAAGACGACAGCCACATCACAAGCAGATTATCTCCTTTATGAGTGAATCTCACCCTGCACCAAGCCGACAGCCAATCACGATCCAGCTTCGCTTCCTCACTTAGCAAGCGGCTGACCGACGTGGACACAACCCATCAACTCATTACTGTCTACAGAAACAAACCACCACAGGAAGAGAGAGAGAAGTGATGGAGAGTCTGCTTGCCATGATCACTCCAGGGAACAAGCTGCTACCAGGGGTCTCAGATAGCAAATGAAACATTTAAGTGTGTGTGTGTGTGTGTGTGTGTGTGTGTGTGTGTGTTGACGGCTGCCTCTGGCCCAAGCAAGCAGAACAAGCTGCCGGTATCGATCAAGCTCACAAACCAGACGAGAAGGAATAATTAGATAAACGCTGTGTGTGTGTGTGTGTGTGTGTTTACGTGTGCTGAAAGCGCCACAAGCGCGCGCTTCACGCTGCTCTGGATCTGATCCATCGGTGATATTCCCAGTGTTTACTGTTTATTCAGACCGGTCTCCGTGACGGCAGCGGCGCTCGGATCACTGCCGGTGCGTGAAGCCCGTACGCGATGCTCTTCAAATCCACCGGGTGATTCAAAAACACACACAAATAAGTCAAATAGTCGACAAAAAGGCTCCAGCATTGAAATAATCAAGCTGTTAATATCAGCAAATTCAATTTGTTATACAAATCTTGTGCTTCATTCACTTCCATGTAGATTAGTGCCAGTCTATCCAGGCATGTGCCTTTTACTGTATTATTAAAAACACAGTAAAATATTATTGCAATTCAAAATAACTGGTTTCTATTTGAACAAATTTTAAAATGTATTTTATTTCTGTAATGTACAGTTACAGTTGTTTTTTTATACAAAATTAATTGCATTTAATTCAAATAAAATGTAATTTATAGTTTTTATCATTTTCATTTAATTTAACAACAATAATCCTGGTTTATTAAAAAAATTACATTATAATTTGCATTACTTATTTATAATTATACTTTTATTTATAATACTGAACAAACACCTTTGTACTTAGTTAATCTGCATTCATACTCATAAATTAAAGTACTAAATATTAGTTTGCTTGACTCTTTTTGCCAGGCACGAGCACAAATCATTTTGGAGAGTAATTTTGCCTTTAAAACCACAACTCTAATGTAAAAAATATATATATATATATATATATATATATATATATATATATATATATATATATATATATATATATATATATAAATTATTTTTTTATATATATTTTTTATTAAATATTAAATTTAGTATTAACTAATATATATATATATATATATATATATATATATATATATATATATATATATATGTTTATATATATATATATACAAATTCGATTTGTTTTAAAATTTGAAAATGTTACAAAATAAAGTTTAAAATATAAAATACCAGTAAATATTACTGCACAGATATTGTTCAAAATTCTCTTTTGTAAAATATTATTGCAATTCAATATAACTGTTTTCTATTTGAATATATTTTAGAATGTAATTTATGTCTGTGATCAAAGCTGAATTTTCAGAGCCACTGCTCACGCGTCTTCAGTGTCACACGATCGTTCAGAAATCATGCTAATATGCTGATTAGCAGTGAACAGCGGTGATGTAGATGTCAGGTCTGGTGTACTGATAATGAACGCAGCGATACGAGCGACGCAGGCCCATCTTTTTCCCGCCAGTGTGTGTTTATTAAAATCATTAAGCAGCACGGCGTCTCTCTCTCTTGAGCCCGGCAGAGTCACGGGGTCGGTGGGGTCGACGCAGACATGACCTCGAGCTGCTTCATTAGCGCTAGCATTAGCAGAGCTAACGAGAATCTTCTTTCAACAGTTCACAGAGTACATCGGTACTTTCCCCTGTGCCTTGATTCATCGGTTAAAGCTTATATAGGTGAGCAGAAAGGCAACAGATAAAAATCTGATAAAAAGCTTGTGCTTGGTTTTAGGAGTGAAACAATAAAACAATAAATTCTAATATTATTGATAAAAATTACCATTAGAATTATCATATATTAATTATACGTTACTAATCAATTCATCGAATATTTAGATATTACATAACATAACAGAGAAATAGATACTAGATACATAATAAAATCAGCGTCTATATGTCTATTTTACACAGTTTTTAAGAAAAATGTTAGTAGCAACCAAGAACATCCTTCAATAATCAATAATTATTATGTAAAGTATGAACTTGCATTCAAATTGACTCAAACGGCATCATTTTCATAATATTTATTTCTAAATAAATACGCTTTATGCTAAATCATCCTCCCTGTCACATCGCTTAACATTTTTAATATAGCATTAAACATATCGTTTGTACATCAGTCGGTTAAGAGCTCAGTTAATTAGGTGTGTGTGTGTGTATATGTGTGTGTGTGTTTGCTCAAGCTGATGAAAGCTAAATCCTCTTGAGGTTCGGAGGGCTGTGTATTGATTTCTGATTGAAGAGAGTGGAATGAGGGATTCCCTTTGATTAATCTCTCTTTCTCATTTCCTGATTCCTCGGCGGCGGACACACTGAAGAGACGCAGGACGCGCGGGTCATTCAGTCTAACAGCGAGACGCATCTATCTCTCCATGACGCTCCGTCCCTCTTTTCAGACAGACCCAATGCTCAGATGGAAATACATTCATTGATATAAACAGGATTTCAGAATCTTTGATATTAGAAAGTATAAAAGATCAGCATTTATTTGAAATAGAAATATTTGCTAAATTCCTCCGAATTTGCTGCGTAATAGTTTGATTAAATTTTTGTTATAGCTGCCAAGGCAATATTTAATATTATATTCACCTAATAAATTAAATTAAATTAAATTAAATTAAATTAAAAATTAAATTTAATTTTAACTATATCTGCCTAGGCAATATTCAATATTATATTTTAAATATTCCTATAATAAATTGAATTTAATAAATAAAATTTTAGCTATAGCTGCCAAGGCAATATTCAATATTCAGTATTGCATTTTAAATATTTATCTAATAAATTAAATTAAATGCAATGTTAGCTATAGCTGCCAAGGCAATATTCAATATCATATTTAAATATTCATCTAATAAATTTAATTAAAATGTAATTTTAGACATAGCTGCCAAGGCAATGTTCAATATTACATTTAAATATTCACCTAATAAATTAAATTAAATGTCATAAATTTTTAGCTATGTGCCAAGGCAATGTATAACATTACCTTTGAATATTTGCTGCTTATTAATAGTTAGTAAGATAGTTGTTAAGTTTAGGTAAGGGGCAGGATTAGGGATGTAGAATAAGGCATTAATATGCGCTTAATAACTGCTAATGAACGTAACATAAGCAAAACATTATGCATTACTTATTGCTGCTATTATAATAGTCCATTTCAGCAGTTTCCCTAGTTTTCTTTCCAGCCGTATATATCTGGTGTAATGTTTTCATACAGCATCAAAATATCCCATGAAACAAGCTTCCATCGAGGCCAGATCCACAAGTCCTGCATAAAGTGTGAAACAACACGGCTATGGCGAAAATAAGGAAGTTTGTGGCAATCAAAAGAAACTAAATTCTATAAACGGTGTCCTGATGAAAAACAATTACCATCCAAATAGGACTGGAGACTGACACCGACGCTGAAACGAGGTCACTGATGAAACTCTGGCATGGTGCTTCTCTTTCTATTGATTTCTCCTTCTCCCCTGCAGTCGTGACCCAGCGGGAACTTCATTTCAGCAGAAATCTCCCGAGGAACAGGAGAAACCCACGACCCGTGTCCACAAGCAGCCCGCAGGGCGCATCCATTCAGACAATTGATTTCAGAAAACACCACAACCGTTTCTTCATCTTTCGAGAGAGAGAAGCAAACCAGACATATCTGAACATCGGCTCCGCTTGCTCAGACCAGACCTGGCTTGTTTAGTTCCCCTGGAGATCCGGAGGGCTAAAGACAATCTGAGTGTGGGTCCCTCGAGTCCTGTTCGGCACGATGCCTTCACTCGCTCCGTCCCGCCGGGACACGGAGATACACGACTTTGCTGATGCTCGGGATATTACACGATGTTCAACCAGCAAGCAAGCAGAGAATCCAATTTGAGATGCACTTGAAAATGCTTTACT
The DNA here is from genome assembly GCF_018831695.1 of Puntigrus tetrazona. NCBI lineage: Eukaryota > Metazoa > Chordata > Actinopteri > Cypriniformes > Cyprinidae > Puntigrus > Puntigrus tetrazona. The sequence goes on along the minus strand of NC_056713.1, from coordinate 22,376,262 downwards.
TAAGCGCAAGAATTTCATTATTGCTTCTGGGTGAAGAAATCTTAATGTCGGGAGTTATTGTCATCCACTAAAACTGAACGAAAACTAAAAAAAGTCAATGAAAATATATCAAAATTAAATAAAAATTAAAATTTTTAGAAAATAAATATAATTTTTTTATTCATAAATATATTTTTATAAATAAATAAAATAAAATATTAGCTATAGCTGCTGCAGAGGCTTAGTTTAACTTAAAATACTACAATAAATAAATATTTTATTAAACAAATCTGTATAAAATATAGACAACTATATAGACAATTACAAAAATTATAAAAATATACATATATATATATATATATATATATATAAAAAAAATATATATATATATATATATATATATATATATATATATATATATATATATATATATATATATATATATATATATATATATATATATATTATATATATATATATATATATATGTCTGTTTTATAATTTTATATATATATATATATATATATATATATATGTCATATATATATATATATATATTTAAAAAAAGACACACTATAAAATTACTAAAGTTAAAAACTAAGTAAAAGTGAATTTAAAATGATATAATATTAACTATAATATTAACACTAAAATAATATTTCACACTATAATATAATCATATTTTACCCCTGCATCAAAGAAAATTAAGAGCATAATACGATATATTCTGCGTCAAGAAAACAAAGCACAGTTTAAGCAATATCAGTTGTTTTCTTAATATATTGTGACACAGAAATAAGCAAATCCCCCGATTATTGTAATGCAATAAAATAAATATATAACAATAACATCATATTTGATCTGCTAAACATTTATATAGCCCAAACATCGGTTTAAATTGAAGTTTGTTGTTCTCCAAAAATGCTAAACATATTTCATTCTATTGTTGCTATTTATTTTGTGGTGAAACATGAAATATGAAATGTGAGATTGACCCGTTATAAAATGCACCCACTGTGTAATATTCACATTTGGCCAAAGCGTTGAACTAACATAATAAGCCAGTGTGGTGCCGGTCTAATCATATTTCAAGCATTTTTACAACATTACAAACTTTGCTCAGCTCCAAAAACTATGAAATGAACTAGACTTTTGTTGATCGCAATCTGAAGGTCATTTTCAAAACAAGTTATTTCACATAAATCCTGAATAATATTCATAAACGGTGCTGTTAATTAAATCCTACATCTAACATTAGTATATACGATTTATATAATTAGAATTGTATAAAATATTTAATCGCAATGAGAATAAACTCAGCAGGTCTTCAGTGTTTTTATATTTTCATATTAATACTAATGTTCTAATAGTTTATCTTAAACTCCTTAAAAATATACATATTAATATAAAAAGAAAGCAAATTCAAGGCCAAAATAATCCTTTCTAACTAAAAATGCTGCATAACTAGCCGCATTAATACAAAACAGAGATTTTTGCAACAGCCCACAGCCATCTACTGACACAAAACCCCACTAATGCCTAATAAATGTGTCTGGATGAGGCAAACGTAAAAAAGAAAAGAGGCGGCACGTGAAATCTAATTTATAGTACCTTAGAGAGATCTCAGCGACAGGGTGACGTCTTCACTAAATCTTATCCCTGCTTTAACTCCGTAATGAAATAGAGAAGCGTCACATGACCGCATTCGCTTTCAATCCGGTCGATTGGCATCATGAGGAGGACAGGAGAAGAACAGCGCTCTCACACATGATATCACAGACATCACACACTAATGCACTTCTAGAAGAAAAAAGCAAGCACGGTGGATCTGATCTGAACCCTTCTGAAGCAGCATCTTAACGCGATAAATCTTCATTAGGGAGCGATTTCAAACACAAGGTCACGCATGAAGACTTGATTACCAATTGATTTCAATCCAGAGCACAAACGCGCCACGTTCAGCAACGTCCGTATTTTTTTAAACGCGCTGGTTGACGCACATTAGAGGCGAGCGCTTTACGCTTTTTTTGTTTTAAATGTGGCTTTCTTCAAAGATGAATCGGCCGGTTTCCGCAGAAGCACCAGACGAGGAAACATTGACCGCTTTGTCCGTTCACATCCTAATCCGTCTAAAGTCACCTCCAATCAATCGGCTCAGATCGATCGGTTGCCTTTAATCAGGAGCTATTGCTTGAGAACACAATAACGATAATGAACCGTAACAGACACTGAACAAACACGTTTTAATTATTACTGCCCTTCTGTTCTTTCTAATGTTATTTTTCCAAAACGAGTAACAATACAACAAAATAATACAAATCTGATTAATCACAAAATAAAAATAGACCAAAAACAAAACAATTGCACACAAACACACACACACATATATATATATATATATATATATATATATATATTTTTTTTTTTTTTTTTTTTTTTTTTCCTAAATATGCAAATATTCTTAATACATGAATCAATAAATGTTTAAATTTATTTTATTTTATTATTATTTAATAAACAAATATTATTAATACATATAATGATAGAATGATAAAAGGACAATTATTACTGCCAATTGTTTTAATCTATTCTATTTATTTTTAATATTATTTTTCTTTGTACAGTCTCCAAAACAAATAAAATAATACAAACCTGATTAATCACAAAATAGACCAAAAACAAAAAGTATATATATATATATATATATATATATATATATATATACAATTATTGCAAATATGTAATTATTCTTAATACATAAATCAATAAATGTTTAAAATGTATAATTGTTGTATTTTATTTATTATTATTAATACATATAATGATAGAATGATAAAAAGGACAGACTGATAAATAGAATTATAATCAAATAATAATAGTAAAATTACAGAGCAATAGTATGATGGAGAAAATCACATTCAATCTAATTCTTTATTCAATTCAATTTAGACAATTGGATGGATGGATGGATGGATGGATGGATGGATGGATGGATGGATGGATGGATGGATGGATGGATGGATGGATGGATGGATGGATGGATGGATGGATGGATGGATGGATGGATGATGGATGGATGGATGGATGGATGGATGGATGGATTTCTTTTCTCTTCTATTGATTGAACAGAGTCAGCTGCAGAGACAGGTGCTCATGAATGCAGAATGAAGCCACAGCTAAATACCTGTGCACTCTTTCAGTGCTTCAGCCCTGCATTATTTATTCATGTAATAATACACACAGCATTCATGAAATCAATTCATCATTCATGCCACTTCCAAGAAGGTAATTCCAGAAATGTAACAGCCGGGAGGCTCGGTGTTTGCGCGTTTCTCTGAAGGTTTACTCAGCAGTTGGCGAGTCTGTGAACCGATTACTCTATCAATCCGCAGAGCTGTGTGACAAACGCCTCTGAATCTGGCGCTTTCATTCAGAAAAGGATGCATTAAACTGATCAGTAGTGTCCTGTACAATGTTATAACAGATTTCCATTTTACATAAGTGCTGCTGGACTTTACAATCATCCTAAAAATGTGTCACAGATTCCACAAATATTGATAATGATCGGATTTAAAATACATTTTAACATATAGAAAAGTTATTTCAGAATTGCAGTAATATTTCACAATATTGCATGTTTTAATTTTTTGCATTTTGCATCGCATTGCATTTTTTTTTATGTATTTGTATCCTTGGCGAGCAGTAGAGACTGCTTTTTCAAATACTGTATCCTAAGGAAGGAAGGACTGACTCAAGCATGCAATAAACCTCAGCCGAAAAAAATCAAGACTAAAGATCTGCATTGGTAATAAACATATTGACTTCTTTACTCGGCTGACACCGAGAGCGCGAGAGTGAAGATTGAAACAAGCTTCCTTACTAACGAAGGAAGAAAACATAGCATTCGTCTTAATCAGCGCACCGCGATTTGACCATTTTATCTCTAACGCTGGTTTAAAATCTGGGTCGAGATAAAAAGCCGGCGATTTCGTAGTATGCATTACAGCATACGTTTCTTTAAAAGCAGAAAAGAGTTCACTTTCTCATCCTCGGGACATCCCGGATGTATACTAGTCAATATTTGAAGTGGATCAAAACCTTTCATCAAAGCTGTCCTAAAAGCTAAAACTAAACGTGCTCTTGACTTGGGACAACCTTAATTCGTTTTTTTGATCCACTTCAAATGTTGACTCCTGTAGATGGGCTTGTTTCTTCGCCAGGTTTGGCGAAATGCAGCATTTTGTCAGTGTCTCAGCAATGGAGTGAATGGGTGCCGTCAGAATGAGAGTCCAAACGGCATAATAATCCACAGCGCTCCGGTCCACCAGTTAACATCTCGAAGCTCAAAGCTGCGTGTTTGTAAGCGAACAAACCCATAAAGACATTTTTAACTTCAAGCCGTTATAATGCTAAAATATGAGCCTATAATTCATAATAACACTTCCTCCTCTAGTGAAAAAAACTCAGCTTTTCTTGTCCTTACGCATCAAAAATCCAACGACATATATCTTTAGAGTTGTTTTGGACTGTAAGCAGTGTTTGATCTGTGCATATTTTTCTCCTGATTCAGAGGAGACTGCTTTTTCCACTGGAGAAAGCGATATTATGGATAACGGACTGAAGTTAAAAACGATGTGACGGCACCCATTTGCTGCAGAGCATCCATTGCTGAGACACTCAAAGCAATGCTACGTTCTCGAAGGAACAAAGCAAACCATTTCATTTCTGAGTACTCTGCTCTTCGTCTGTGGATTTCCTCAGTCACTGCAATACGTCACACTTTTATTGTTGAGTACGATAAAAGCCAGACCCTGTGAAATTAAGGTTTCGTTCTGTAGTCGTAATGAAAGTTTCCCCTTGCTCACGTCTGTAGCATCACCATGAGATTATTTCAGCATAAGAGAAACTCACCGCTTTAATACGAATTAAAGATTCATTACGGATCTATTCGAGGCTCGTAATTAATTCCAGACTCAGATGCAGCAGACTGTCAAGAGTCCCGTAATTATTTGTTTTCCTCGCGTCTGTCTGTTATCAGCAGGATCCAAAACTCTAGTAAGCAATACACACGGGCGTTAATTACTCCCACCTGGTGGGAATGCTATATCTTCATAACCTTTTCCTAATGTCTGTCCCAGGTGTGTCGTTATAGATCAGGCTGGGATTAGAGAGAGAAGGCAGGTGGGGCGGGGCGTTCGCGAACGCGTGCTTTGATGCTCGGCCAATCAGGACGCAGGGGGCTCAGGAACGGCGCCATGTATCACCGCGCCCGCTGACTCGCGGAAGAAGCCAGCCGAGCCAGAAAAAGTAGTAGACGAATGTCAGCAGATCTCTCTCGCTCTCCATTCTCTCCGTCTGAGATCTCAGTGCTGGACTTGCAGAAAACAGAGTTCATTCAATTTCGCTGATTAATTGGTCCATTTTTCTTTCCTAATGTCTTTATGCATATTTTAAATGGACCTTCTGTCCGGACGCAGTGCTGGGATCAGGAATGAAACTGTTTGGGGCAAAAAACTTAGGAAACGGCTCCCAAAAAAGGTAACAAGTAAAATAAAATTATTATATTAATGCATAATCCTATTATAGATGTTTAATAAAACTGATTAATTAAATTAATATGTATATATAAGGTTAAATTTTTATTACTGCATAATGCATTAGTATCATTTATAATATTATATTACCTTTTTAATCTTTTTGGGGTTACAAAAATATAAAATATTATATTTACATGAACAAATCATATATATATATATATATATATATATATATATATATATATATATATATATATATTGTATATGTACAACAATGTAAATATATTATGTCTTGTCCAAATTATTAAACTTTTTTCCATAATTTCCACGAAATTATATTTAAAACTTATGTAGCCAAGCTCTAAAGATTCTCCTCAGACTTTAAATAAAAATGAGCAAAACTTGTCTAAAACCCACTATTGCTAAAGTGCAATTGGTCAGAATTGTTTTAAGGCGGGCTTTTTTTTTTAATCATCAGCTTTGAAAAAACTGAATGAGAAAAAACAAATCTCTAAAATAAATTAAAAACGTGATACATCAAAATCTGAAGTCAAGATTGCTGCATAATCGAATGTGAAAACAGGCTTAAAGCATGAAATGTATTCTACCCAAAGTTTATTAAGTTATGCTGATTTCACAGGCAGCAGCCAGAATGGTTCAGATGAAATTTACTGACACATATCTGACACAAATGAGCAGAATGATGTGTGTTTTACACGTTTACAAAAAAAAAAGATCTTATAAAGCTTTAAAATGCTCCTGAAATGAACTCCTGTGGGCAAATATTGGCTATTATTGAAAAAGTACATTTCTGACACTTCACTGAACACAGCGATCCGCTCCATAAATCTCTTAAGAGACTGACGGGATACAGTAGACGGATGGAGGAGTGAGTGACACGCAGAAAGACGGAGGGATGATATAAAGGGCAGACGAGGTGAGGGAGAACAGAGAGAATGAAATATGAGGAAGATAAAGAAATGACATTACCGTTCATCTCCACAGAGAGACCTTCTGGAGAAAAACAGAAGACGGATTCTTTCTCATACAGACAAAATAATAACTGATGGACATGGTCAGATAGAGAGAAAGAAAGACTGAATGCTATAGTCCAGGTGTGCGAAAAGATAGAAAAATAACACACACAAAAATCCAGGAAAGCCAAAGATGAAAGATCAGTGTACAACACGAGGGCGCGAACACAAATGAAAAACACCCTGCTAAAATTGAATTTTTTTCCAAGCACCAGACAGAAACACATTGCATTTCCAAACATTGCTTCTACAAAGATGATGAGGAGAAATATGAAAGGCCTCCTGGGAGAGAAACACAGGCCCAAGTACACTTGTATTGTTTCAAAATGTATTCCCTTTGTGCTTTCGTTTTAATATTATTACAGTGTCCCTGATTTTTATATCCTTTTCACTTTATTTACTTGATTTATATGAATGCATTACAGTAATATATATATATATATATATATATATATATATATATATATATATATATATATATATATATATATATATATATATATATATATATATATATATGCTGGACGGTTAAAAAGAACATTTCACTGCATGTCGTACCATGTATGTATGTGTATGTGACAAATAAAATTTGAATTTGAATTTGATTTATATATATATATATATATATATATATATATATATATATATATATATATATATATATAAAATTTCTTTTTTTATTATTTTATATATATGTAAATGCACACACATGTATTTTGAAAACATGTAAAATAATAAAATAATATATTTATATTATTATACATTTTATATATATTTATATATTGTAATTCCAATATATTTATTATAATATATACACATTACACAATAACGTTTTTGGATGCTATTAATCACAATTAATAATTTGACAATACTAATATATATATATATATATATATATAAAAATCGTAAAAAGTATTATACACATAATATATATATATTATATATATATTATGTGTATAATACTTTTACGATTTTTAATGTCAATGAATTGTACTTTAATTAATTAAATATAATCTAAAATTGGCTTATAACACGATGTCTATGTATTTTAAAAAGTATTTAGTTACCACTTGTACACTTGAACCCATCTTTAATACACTAGTATGCTCAAATGTACTACAATACATGAGTTTTATAAATGCAGAGATAACGTGTTAAATGCACATTTCAGTTATTGTCCCAAAAGTAGACTTTAGTTGATTCTACGTTTATCTTAAGAAGAACTATTTTTACCATGTACAAAATTACTGTGTGAAAATAAAGCAATTTAAATACAATTTTAAAGGTGTACCTTTTTAACGTGGAAATCAATGAAAGAATGATCAATAATGAATCAATATGAGCTTCAATAATCTTCTGATGCGGTGTTTGAAGTAACCTCTTCTCTGAGTAAGATGTGTGAATGATCCCACCTGAGAATCCCAGAGGATCAGAAACAAACACACACACACACACACGCTCACACAGCAGCGCAAACTCTGAATGTGTCAAAACACCATGTAATGTTTCTGTCTTTACTGGTACTCTGCAAACACACAGTGAATGTTGGACTTTGGGTTGGGTCAAAAGAAGCAGAAGTCTCGGTTTTGGGGGATCACTCTGATGTGTGTGTGTGTGTGTGTGTGTGTGTGTGTGTGTGCTCAGCTGAAGGCCTTGTTTGACAATTCAGCTGAAATTCTGTCTTTTCTTTCCTTGTCACGAGCTGTCAGGCCCGGAGAACACCAGCACGCCTCTGAACCTCTGCTCTAGCAGACTGAAAACCACAGACCGCCCGTCACCAGGATCTGTGTGTGTGTGTGTGTGTGTGTGTGTGTGAGCTCAAATCATGACTAAGCTACTGAAGTTTGTACAAAGAGAAAGTTGAGAATCATGCACACACATACACACAAAAATGCATTTTGCATCAAATTCAAGAAATAAAAATGTTATTTGAATTATTTTTTTAAATTAAAAGTGTATATACATATATATATATATATATATATATATATATATATATATATATATATATATATATATATATATATATATATATATATATATATACATATATCTTCTTACTTCTCATTATAATATATCCATCCATTCAGTAAAGTTGATATATAGAATTTATATATCATAAAAATACTCAATTTGAAGTGGAAACAGAAACATGAACATCTAATCTAATTACAATATTAAAGGATTTTTAATATATATCAGAGCTGTCATTAGTCGAGATTAATCGAGATTAATCACATCCATTTATTATGTGTATATAAATACACATACATAGAGTATATATTTTGAAAATGTTTGCATGTACAATTATATATTTATATTATTATACATTTATTAAATTATATATTATAGTTAGAATACATTTATATAATATATAAACAGCATATTTTTCTAAAATATAATCACGCATGTGTTTGTATTTATATATGTGTGTGTGTGTGTGTGTGTGTGTGTGTGTGTGTGTGTGTGTGTGTGTGTGTGTGTGTGTGTGGAATAAAAAAAAAAATCCATGTACCATGTTCAATCACATTGGAAAAACACACAAAATGTCATGGATTTTCATGTATACCTTTTAAACACACACTATAGCGACTCTGTTTGTCCTCCTGACACAAAGCTCAGCCATGAGATGAGGTCATGACCTTGATAGAGAGAGAGAGCAGGCCATGCCTTCAGCTTTATCTCTGCTCTGTCCCTCACCTGCACTTCCTGTCTGACATTGCCTTTAGTGCTACATAACCCATTTTTATTCTCCATTTTTCACTCCATTTTTTGGGTGGTGTCCTTCTCTCTCTCTCTTTCACCTGTCTGCATACCTCAGCGGGTCTGCTGTTACGGAGTGAAAGCAAATGAAAGATGCTGGGTTGGAACAGCTAACTCTTCCGTTACAGAGCAGCCTTTTCACGCGCCACCAGAGACACGTCTCCATCACAATCATAGACGCTGCTATCTCACTGTTCCAGGTGCTTGGTTATTCTGACATTTAGGAACATGCTATTTTTATCTGCTCTGTAGGTGGTTATGATTCAAACTCTGGAAATTCGGGGTCTGATGCATACAGAAATATAAGTGAATGAATCCCTAGGGCTACATAGTGTCTGTTTCAGTGTTCATTTTAAAACAAAATCAGAAATATACTGTTTTATTGTTGCATGACGCTAATGAACTTGTGAGGTTACTTTTTGGACATACAATTAATAATAATAATATTAATAATAATGATAATTAAATAAAACTCTAATCTAGGCTGCATTTCTAGATAAAAATACAGTAAAATACGTAATTTATATTATTATTTTTACAATTTAAAATAGCAGTTTTCTATTTGAATCTATGTGCAAATGTCATTTATTCCCGTGATCAAAGCTCAGTTTGTAGCATCATTACTCCAGTCTTCAGTGTCATATGATACTTCAGAAGTCATTCTAATGTGATGATTTGCTGCACAAGAAACATTTTTATTATATTAGAGGTAATAAATACGTTTATTGCCAATGCTGAAACTCTTCTGACGCCAAATGCGATAATTTGAACTCTCTTTAATGTCACTTTTGACAGTAACTCAATGCTTCCTTGCTGAAAAAATAAAATAATTTTGCATGCAGCAACTAAACCATTGAATCACCTAAAAACATAAGTAAACAAATAAATAAAAATAAAACAAATGACTATTATTATACATATATATTACTATATTATACTGAACTAAATAAGCAATGCAAATTATGAGGTTTAGTTATTGTTGTAGGCCTATAAAAACTTAACTTGACACATTTGATTGATCACATAAACATAAAAGGTACAACTAGACTCTAGAGCACTGTGCTGAACTAAAAGAGTCTCAAATCCGTCCACCCATGTAACACAGAAGAGCAGCACGAGGTTAAGCATCAAGACATCCTCAAGGTGAACGAACACGCCATATCCCCATCGCAGTCAGCCTGACTGGAACGACTCAAGGCTAATGGATCCATAACGGTGTACTTTCTTTCCCCTCCTTTTCCTTTTCTACATTTACCTCACTCCATCGCACAGAAGCAGAAAGGAGAGAGAGAGAGAGAGAGAGGTCACGCTCTTTGACTGATGTCAATCTGATGGGCTGTAAAGAGTTAAACGCACAGAGAGCTTCACAACAGAAGCGCCACACGCATTACTCTCGGCGAGGAGAGAACAAAACAAGAGAGAAAACATGTGCGGCATGCTGTTCGAGCACGTGTCCAGGTCCTGCTCTGTCATAGTGACCATATGAAAGCCTACGGGCTTTATTTTCTGACCAGCATGATGAACAATGTGTGAGTGAGAATGAGAGAGAGCAATCATCACTCTGTCCAACCTCGAGATGACCCCCGCGGCGCAGTGCTTTTATATCGCAATGGGACTTCCCACTGACTTCTATTGTTTTTTTTTTCTTCCAAAAGTTATCTTTTCTGTATACTAAAATGAAAACGATTTTTTTATAAAAAACTGAATCTCTTTATTCTAAGTAGTATGAGGAGTGCTTGGTCATGCAAAACCCACTGCCAGGAAGAGAAGTGCTCCATATGGTTTGTTATACTGTTGCCAGGGTGTTGATTATGATGGATGTTGCATATCATGCAATTTTACACAAAAATAAAGATGCTTGAGATAACCACTTATTTCCAAGACAACAACTGGAAGCTACACACTAAATAAAACATGCAATGCACTTGTCTGACTTTTTTCAAATAGCACCTAGTTTAACATATCTTTTAGTTTTTACACATGTATATTTCTGTCTATTTTACAGGGCATGGATGTATGCAATGACAGGCATAATGATATGGATGGTTGGATTTATGGATGGATAGATGAACGGATGAAATGATTGATGGATGGATGGAGCGATGGACATAATGACATATAGAATGATGGATGGATGGAGGGACGATGGATAGATGGATGGATGGATGGAAGGAATGACGGACAGACAGGTGGACGGATGGATGGATGATGGATGGAAAGATAGATATAGATATAGAGTGACATATGGATGGATGGACGGATGAATGGAATGATGGACAGACAGATGGATGGAGCGATGGACATAATGACAGAATGATATATAGAAGGATGGATGGATGGATGGATGGATGGATGGATGGATGGATGGATAGATGGATGGATGACAGATGATGGATGAAGTGATTTAAAGATAGATATACACATAAAATGACAGACATGGATGGATGGATGGATGGATGGATGAATGGAATGACAGATGGATGGATTGATGGATGTAGCGATGTACATAATGACTGAATGATATATAGAACAAAGGATGGGTAACAGATGGATCAAAGGAACAATGGATTGATGGATAGAATGATGGACAGATGGATGAATGGAATAATGAATGGACAGACAGATGACAGATGGAAGGATGGAAAGATAGAACAAAGGATGGATGACAGAAGGATAGAACGATGGATGGATTAATAGATCAAAGAATGGATGGATGGATATAACTAATGGACAGATATAAAAACAGACATAAATGACAGGACAAAAAATGAATCATGGAGTGATGACAATAGTTTAGATGAATGGATGGACAGAATGATTGACAGATGGATGGACAGAAAGAATTGCAGACAGATATAACAGGTGTTGTATACAGTGTTGTCAAGTGTGTGGTTTAACCACAGAATCGGGCTTCATTTACTCCGTCACCAAGAGATTTTGAGTCCATCTTGGCCCGCCCACCACAATGTGATGTCACTGGATGCGAAAACTGCAGAAAAATGCTATTTGGCTAGTTTTGGACACGTTTTTAATAACAATTGGACTGGTTTTGATTCGCAGACATGCTGGCAATCCTGATTTGCTTGATAGCTGCTCATTGGTCTAATTCAAAAAAGTCCATGCCCAGCTCTAAATACGGACCTCTCAGCATTAATCTACTGGACTTTATTTAATTTGAGTCCACAGAACAACCGCAGCAAAACACACAGGACTGCGCCCACCCTCTATACGCAATACTCATTAGGCTTGGCTGGTGTTGATGAAGGTATCTTGCATCCTGTGGGAGTCCAGCCCAAATCTGAATCACTAATCTCGAAAGAACCTTCCTGGCATCCTCTGGCCCGAAGCAGCATCCGTTCTGTCAAAGTTAAACATGTTTATCAGCAAGTTTTGTTCACGATCTGGAATGGCTCAGCTTTCTGCTCCCGGCTCTCTAATTTCGCAGGTCACTGCTCTGGATTATTAGCCTTCCGGACACTTCCATGAACCAGCGAATCTGTTGAGTTTGGTTGAGAAGATGAGAGTGGAAGGGGGACACATTGATCTCAGAAGAAGAGAGCGAGGAGCCCTCGTCATGACGACAGATGAATCTGCCAACTGCACGACACCTGCTCCCACGGCGACGGGCTGGTGGCCAATGAGAGCGAGTGGGTGGGCACAGCGGGGTCCTGGCTCACTGTACGCATGCATATGTATGAGTGTGTATAGTGCCTGCCGTCCCAGCAGGCCGCGAGTCTGTTCCTGTTCTTCATTCCAGCGCTGCACAAAATTACCAAACACAGGCCAGGTAATAAGGTAAAGGGACGGGATACTGCGCTGAAGAGTAGAGATTGCACAGGCATTTCTACATGCTTCGTTCCAGCGCGAATTCGTTCTATATTCTGAGGCAGCTGCAATCAATTTAATGTTCATGAATATCTAAAGAGTTTAAAAGTGGCAGTGATCATATTTGGCATAAATTGAGGGAAGGGTTGAAATATGCATAGAAATTCAAGAGCTTTCCTAGACTGTAATAATAAAAAAGGTGGGTTTTTTTTAAGTTGTAAATAAAACATTATTGGAGCGCATTTTACTAGAAAATTTAAAATGTCTTGTTTAAAGCAGTCACATTTTAATAATTGACTATAAGTGTTTATTTGTTGCATTTGCCAAAAATCTCTGAGGGAAAATGATTCAAAATAAAGTCCTACACAGTTTTTGTATATTATTCATATTTTCAACCAAAGGATTAATCGATGATTAAATGGAATTAATGAACAATGCTGGATTATATATGAAATATATAACAACAGAATGACAAACAGACAGATAGAAGATTAATGAATGAATAGAGATAGATAGATAGATAGATAGATAGATAGATAGATAGATAGTATTAGAATAGAGTGATAAAGACAGTGTTAGAATGACAGAGAGAACATCAGAAAGATAGATAGAATGAATGAATTTTTCATACATGTTAAAATTCTTAGAACAATCATTTGTACGTTCATTAGGAAATAAATATGAGGAGCGTCAGAGCAGTGGAGCTTGAAAATTTTACACTCAAGCATTCGCTTTGCTCTCATTCAGTAGGAATTGCTCCAGGGTATGTTGTCTACACATACACACACACACACGCACACACACACACACACACACACACACACACACACACACACACACACACACACACACACACACACACACTCAGAGTGTGCAGAAGAGGAATTCCTCTGTGTTTGTGTGAACACTGCAGCAGTTACTGACTTAAACTCTCACTCACGTCTCAATGCTGAACGCACACACAGAGCATTAACTAACAGCCAGCCATCGCAGTCCTGGGACATTTTTATTTGCCATAGTGTAGCCAAGCAGGAAAAAACAAGAGCATGAGGAGAGGAGAGAGAGGAGAGGAGAGGAGAGGAGGGAGAGGAGAGGATGACCGATGAGTAAATAAGATAAGAATATCAAACAGCTCAGGCACACACATCCTCTGCCTCCACGTCTGAGCATCACATGCACATCTTCAGAGAATTCAAACACTGACGTACAGGAGAAGCTCTCAGCTTGCCCTCTACCTTCATCTAACACACTGTCTTTGCATGCTCGCATGGCATGTTTTCTGAAGCATTGTAGCGAATGCATATTCAACGACTCCAGAGATGCCTCAAGATTTTCCTCAGTGCCGCACGACTCTTTCATATTAATCTATAAATCAAGAGGCAAGCAGGCGCATGTGCATGACAAGCTGCTGATTAATTAGAATTGGTTGGCTATGTTTGGAATATTAGGCTACACAAATCTGCAAGAGGATGCAAGAATCAGGGTTTTCACTGGGTTTATACTAATTGATTTCCATCGCTTTATGGTAATTTCTAGCTGACGAAATGCTGTAAGAATACCTAGAAAAACGCATTTACAATTACCTTTAAAATGTAACATTTCCCATTTAATTTTTCATGTGTGCTGTTATGCTCGGAAAACCTAAATATCATAAAATGCATAAAATTTCTCATTTAATTAGGAATTCCTAATTTAATTTAATGACTCGATTTAATGTCAGACTGCCCAAGGCGTTTTCACACAAACTTAAGAGATATACGAATACCACAATGTCAAGTTTGATACCAAAAAAAGTGTCATTCCACTGCTTTAGCTTTTTTTTATAATTGCCTATGGCGCTGTATTTCACCTTTTTAATGCCACTGCAATTTCCGCCATTTCGCTGACCTCGCTGGCACGCCCTCTCGACAAATCAGCCAACCCGACGACAGCAAAAACCCACGCGCAAAATGATTAACGGCCGCTCATTGGCTACTAAAGCGCGCCCGCTCCTGACTGACACTCACACTCACACACTCTCACTCTCTCTCTCTCTCTCTCTCTCTCTCTCTCTCTCTCTCGGCTGTTGAGTCCCGTCCCGTTCCGTGACAGAGACAGGTGCGATTTCTCACAAAGCAGAATAAACGTATGCCTGTCAGGTAACGCTGCAATTTTATGCGAGGTATTACAAAACATCGCGCGCTTAGTAAACAGTAGGCGGTATACGGCACGCTGCTATTTCATTCGAAACAAACCCTGGGCGCTCGCCTTAACGGGGAGGAGGAGAAGGGAACCTCCATCTGCAGAAAAACCGAGAAAACCCGCCTGCATGGTGCATCCCCGTCAGGTCCCGAGCAATAAAGTCCCCTTCATCACCCTGCTGACATTTAGACCGGTACACTGTTTCATAAAACGACCATATTGAGGTCGCAAAGTAAGCGTTCAGTTTATGTAACCGAACACTCACACCCATAATATGATAATAGTGTTTTTTGTGATGCATTTAAGACTATGCGATCCCCTACGTGAACTGCTTTCATAAACACTGGCATAAAAAATCGAGTGGCCGCAGACACCGAAAGAAAGCCCACATGAGCCTACACATGCAAGGCATAACCTAAAAATGAGCGACAGAATGACAGAGGTGCATCAGTTTTATATCTTAAAATCCTGCAGAAACGAAGCACGCGCTAAAAACACTTTAAGAACTCAAAAAATAATAGCAATAATTCCGCGCGTGATCTGCACCCAAAAAGCACGCGGTGCTATTTAAAGGCTACGTTTTATTTCACTACACCTGCTCTCTCCACCTCGCGCTCGTTTACTTTTCGCCCCCAGACGGAACCAAGCATCGTCCCGCTGGGACGCGCGTCTCGCACGAAGCCGCATTTTCACGTCTTGCTCGAGGGAACAGTTCGCCCGTGGGATAAGTTGTGGCGTGCTGTCGTACCTTGTATCCTAGTTTGCGGTGTTGTTCAAGGCAGGCGTGGCTGAGAAGCGCATGTTGCTGCCGCCGGCTCATTCATTGAAAGCTGCTCCGCTTGTGCTGATGCGTGTGTCTCTCTGCGGTTTGACTCTGTTGTGTTTCACTCTCTCGTGCGGTGGAAATACTCTCGAGCGCGTCCTGGGTGGGGAGGGTGGCACAGGAACGCGCAGCCAACTCAACGCGAGAGCGCGCATTGTTTCATCTGAAAGGTGACAGACTGACATGTACACTGACAAAAGTTCATCTATCTATCTATCTATCTATCTATCTATCTATCTATCTCTCTATCTGTCTGTCTATCTATCTATATATCTCTCTATCATCTATGTATCTATCTATCTATATATCTCTCTATCTATCTATCCTCTATGTCTTTCTATCTATCTGTCTATCTATCTATCTGTCTATCTATCTATCCTCTATATCTTTCTATCTGTCTATCTATCTATCTATCCCATATCTATCTATCTATCTATCCCATATCTATCTATCTATCTATCTATCTATCTATCTATCTATCTATCTATCTATCCTCTATATCTTTCTATCTGTCTATCTATCTATCCTATATCTATCCTATATCTATCTATCTATCCATCTATCCATCCATCCATCCATCCATCCATCCATTAAGCTTGACTGGGGTAAATCATACAAGCCAGATCACAGAAAATATCATTTCATTGCAGAGTCGGTTATTGTATGTCACTGCTGCGCATTTGCGTTTCAGACCCGTGTTTTCGTACGTGGAGCACAGAAGACGAATGAAATTTGACAAGAGTCAATTGCTAGAAATATTCCTTTAAGGAAAGGAAAACGCAAAACTAATGTGCAATCATTTAGAACAGACCTAATTGTTCATTTCTATTTACTATCATTTAATTGTAATTTCCCAGCTTCCATCACAACCTGTAAAAGTGGAATTATTTAAAACGTATCTATAGCGCCCTCTGGTGGTTATAACGAGAACGCGCCGATTAGTGATGTAGGGCAGGCTACTCAAGGACAATAAAACAAACATAGCCTGGATTTAAGCATAGTTGTTTTTTTTTTTTTTTTTTGGCAAATATCTGTTTTGTTGCTAATATTAATTATAGTTTGAAGACTCATTTGAACTTCGGAAGAGATAGTAATAGTTCAAAACAGCAAGATCTGTCGCTAACACTGAGATTTATTAGGTTTCATTAACAAAATCAGAAAGTGCTTGGATTTTTTTTTAATTATTACATTTCACACGGTCTCTAAAATGCACAACATCAGACATCGATGATCTTAATTGATGCAACATATAACGACTGCGAAGACGCCTTTCTTCAGATTTTACCAGAGAACCTTAAAAATATAAAAATGAGAAAATGTGAATTTTAGGCTGACTGCTCAACCCACTTACGTCCACGTGTTCTAGACACGTCTGAAACGAACATTTATAAGCCAAATTAACTAAAATAGCGCACGTTGTCTACCATTAGAGGCAATGTCATACCATTATTATGTTCGTTTTTATGTGTTTATTTACGACATCGGGTATGTTCTAGACACGTCGGTCGGAAAAAGTTGGCAATTTAACTTTTCTACATAAAATTCAACGACTCTACATCTACAAAATATTGAATTATTTTTTAATTTTTTTCCCGTTTTTATGAAGGTGATTTAAACTGAATAATTATTTATTCTATTACACTTACACAACGATATAATATTTGCATGTCAAACTCATTGTGTTATTGCACATATATGAGAAGCCTCCCGCACGCTGAAAGAAAAAACCCCTCTCGCGCGAAAATGACGTCCCGTGACGTCACCTTCAAAAGTGAAAGTATTTTTTAAAGTAACTGCGACACGTAATCGCAATATAAAGCGTGAGTATCAAGTTAACTTTTTAATGCACAGAAACCCGCGTGATGTTTATATTTAGTAGTTTAAAAATCAGTGAAATCGACACGAAAGCAGCTGTACTGTAGGACGAGAGCTTTTACGACGTCGTGAGGTTTGGCGCCAGACTAAAAAACCGTTAGATTTTTTGTCGCGTATTGTCGTAAAGCGTTGTTTAGACTGGTGTTATCGATTGATATTACTCGATATTACTTTTATGTTTGCTTGTTCTTCGATCGTATATTTGTCGTTAATGCTTTATATCCCGCAATGCTAATTAAATTTAGCTGATTGTGAAAAATGAAAGCGAAATTAATCAAGTGATATAGAAATAAACAAGTATTTATGACTAGAACAACTGAATTTAACCCAGCTTTTAACGATTCATGACTACACTACACAGCAGCAGTACACTCAAAAAAACAACATAAGGAAGTGTGACCGTTTGTCAGTTGGTAAAGCTAACAATAGCAAAGGAAAAAAACGGCTGTTTTGGTCCCCATTGATTTCTATAGTAGGACAAAAAATACAGTAGGAGTCAATGGTGGCCAAAACAGCCTGGTTGCAGACTTTCTTTATATTCAGCAGAACAAAGAAATTCATACAGATCTGGAATTACTGAGAGTATGATGACAACATTTAAATTTTTGGCTGAACTTTAACCTATGCCTTCTTTCTCTGGTGGGACACAAACAATACTCACATAGCGGGGTGTTGTTGTTACTCATATAATGACGAATGTTCTGATTAAATTTGGTGTACTCAGCAGCAACGTTTATAAATACTTCCAGGTTCATAAACATTCGGTGTTAATTTTTTTTTGCTGTGATTTGGTTGTGTAAAGCTTCTGTTTATTTCCAGTCAAAGGCAGAGGGCATCAGACTCCATGAGGACAGAATGAGCCATGTACAACAATGCAAAGATGGAGATTTCTCTCCGGGATGCTGGTACTCTCATTAAAAGAAACAAAACGGCCACATTTGCACCTGCTGTTAATACACTACAAAAACTGTTCAGTTGATGTCACCAAGCCCTCTTGTTTGCCGTATTACAGTTCAGACGAGCAGGAAAGATCAGATTCACCAGAGCCCAGCTTTGTGTCCATGAAGAGTGACTGGTCTATAGATCCTCCACCAGAAATGAAAGGAGGAGACATGCAGAGTGTCAGGTACACAGCTTCTTATGGTATTGATGTTAACTTTTGACAACATGGCAGCAACAGTAATAGGAAAAACACACCAATAATCAATATAATCTGGAATTTTGAAAACTGGTTTAAAAGTGGTGTGTTAGAACAGAGTATTGCACTCAATTTCATAACTTAAAGTAGGATTAAATTATTCACAATGATTAATAAACAAACTTGCAGAGGGGGGAATATGCACAATTTCATATGTTTTCCTTTCTGCAGAGTCTACAGACTCTACAGACAGTATCTTAAATGTAAAATTAAATGTAATCTCTGTTCTGTTGCAGTTCAGATCAGCAGAAGAGCTCAGATTCACCAGAGCCCAGCTGTGTGTCCATGAAGAGTGACTGGTCTATAGATCCTCCACCAGAAATGAAGGATGGAGACAGAAGGTACATAAATGATTATTTCCATGACCTCTTATGGCCAACATTATTTAATAAATATTTGGAATAATTCAAGAACAACATGTACTTATCCAATAATCATGTACTCCCAGGGCCGTATTAGCATCTATAAAGAACCCTATACATAATTAGATATGTTATTTACAGGGTAGGTGAAAAGTAACTAGACTTTAAAAATAGATAATACAGTATAATTAGAGGTCTCACCTTGTGTTTGGAGGCATGGCACAATGAATAAATAAAATTAAAATTATGTAATCTCTTTTCTGTTGCAGTTCAGATCAGCAGCAGAGCTCAGATTCACCAGAGCCCAGCTGTGTGTCCATGAGGAGTGACTGGTCTATAGATCCTCCACCAGAAATGAAAGATAGAGACGGAAGTCAAAGTGTACATAATCGTTTAGGGTATTGACCTCTCATTGTATCTGGTTTCATAAAATGGCAGCAACAGTATTGTGAAAAAGTATCCCACTAAATCTCAAATAGTTACATTTATTAATAATAACTAATTTCATTGTTAAAGTATCCAATTATTTATTTACTTTTTAAGGAGATTCCCGCGACCGAGACCAGTCGTAACAGAACCTGTCTGTAAGAAAATGAAATATAAGTCTATGGATGAACTGCAAGACTTAGATGAAAGCATTAATCCTGGTTTCAGGTAAAATGCAGTGTTTTGATGTTGCAAAGATTTATCATAGTTTATATTTAATGACATGTTCAGTAAGGATTCCCATTAGTTTTTATACTTGTGACATTGTGGTGTCTTCAACATGTTTAGATCAAAACTGAAGAAAAAGTTTGAATGTCTGTACGAGGGAACAGCAATGGACAGAAACCCAACACTCCTGAATGAGATCTACATCACAGAGAGTGAGAGTGGAGAGATCAGTAATGAACATGAGTTGAGACAGATTGAGACACAATCTAGGAGAACAGCAACAGAGGACACACCGATCAAATGCAGTGAGATCTTTAGATCTTTACCTGGACAAGACAAAGCCATCAGAACTGTGCTGACAAAGGGAGTCGCTGGCATTGGAAAAACAGTCTCTGTGCAGAAGTTCATCCTGGACTGGGCTGAAGGGAAAGAGAATCAGGACGTCCAGCTCATATTTCCACTTCCTTTCAGAGAACTCAATCTGATGAAGGACAAAACACTCAGTCTTTCAGATCTTCTTTATGTCTTTTTCCCTGAAACAAAAGAAATGGACATTTTCAGTGATGAGTATAAAGTGTTGTTCATCTTTGATGGTCTGGATGAGTGTCGTCTGTCTCTGGATTTTCAGAGAGATGTGAAGATGTACGATGTAAGTGAATCAGCTTCAGTGGATGTGCTCTTGATGAACCTGATTGTGGGGAATCTGCTTCCCTCTGCTCTCATCTGGATCACCTCCAGACCAGCAGCAGCTGATCTCATCCCCTGTGAGTGTGTCCATCGAGTGACAGAGGTACGAGGATTCAATGATCTGCAGAAAGAGGAATACTTCAGGAAGAGAATCATTGATCAGAGTCTGGCCAACAGAATCATCTCACACCTGAAGTCATCAAGGAGCCTCTTCATCATGTGCCACATCCCAGTGTTCTGCTGGATCTCAGCCGCTGTTCTAGAGAAGATGCTGAGTCAAGCAGAGAGTGGAGAGATTCCCAAGACTCTCACTCAAATGTACACACACTTCCTGATCCTTCAGACCAACATCAAACATGAGAAAGACTATGAACAGAAAGTGAAGGATGAAGAGATTATCCTCAAACTGGGAAAACTGTCTTTTCAGCAGCTTGTGAAAGGCAATGTGATCTTCTATGAGGAAGACCTGAGAGAGTGTGACATTGATGTGACAGAAGCATCAGTGTACTCAGGATTGTGTACTCAGATCTTCAGAGAGGAGTTTGGCTGGTACCAGGGGAAAGTCTTCTGCTTTGTTCATCTGAGCATTCAGGAACATCTAGCAGCTTTATATGTGCACCTCTCCTGTATAAACAGCAACAGAAATGCATTTGGCGAAATCATCAAAAAGAGAAATCTGTTAAACGTTTTAGATTGTTTACATACTAACCCACCAGAACATGTTTCATTGTTTGAGCTACATCAGAGAGCTGTGGATGAGGCTCTACAGAGTAAAAATGGACATCTGGACCTTTTCCTGCGCTTTCTTCTGGGTCTGTCAGTGCAGACTAATCAAAATCTTCTGCAAGGATTAATGCAATTGACAATAAGGAGCTGTGACAGCAAGAAAGAAACAATTAAGTGGATCAAGAGGAAGATCAAAACCACACGCTCTTCAAACAAGTCCATCAATCTGTTTCACTGCCTGAATGAATTGGGTGATCATTCACTAGTGGAAGAAATACAACAGTATCTGAGATCTGGAACATTAGCTGAAGCCAAGCTCTCCTGTTCTCAGTGGTTAGCTGTAGTGTTTGTCTTGTTGACATCAGAACAAGTAATGGATGTATTTGAGCTGAATAAATTTATTGGAAATAAAAATACTTCCGATAAGGTTCTTCATAAGTTGCTTCCCGTGATTAAAGAATCCATATCAGCACAGTAAGTGACAAAGATGATCATTACACAGTTACAACACATTACAGATCTGAAACTAATACTGGATGATCTATGAATTTCTGTTAGTACTGATCCTGTTTCTAGTGACTTGAGAGGTGAATAGTGGCAGATTTTTTCATAGATTTGTACCATATTTCAATATTTAATTCCAAATGGATTCTGTAAAAAAAAATTGTTACTGTTAAATTTTGTTAAAAAATGTTTTAATACATTTTTAACATCTCTTTACAGTTTGGATGACTGTAATATTACAGCTGAAGGTTGTGCTTCTCTGGCTTCAATTCTGAAGTTGAACAAATCTCATTTGAGAGAACTGGATCTGTCTGAGAATAAACTAAAAAATTTGGGCATTAAGCATCTATCTGATGGTCTTAAGGAATCTCACTGTGAACTGCAGAAACTGAAGTAAGTTATTTTCTTACTTAATCTTTTCATGCCTGTGTGAGATATGAGTTTCACAAAAACCATAAAATATTTTTCTCACAATGTCATTCAGTATGGACCTTTTCCGTTTCTGTGTTGCCATGGTTACTGATTTGTCATTTCCATTGACTTATGTTGCCTCATTCGTTTATGCTCCTTTTGTGCTGTAAAGATTTTCATTTGTGCTGCCTTGGTTTGTCAGACATAAAATATTTATTTAAGGTCATTCTCAGGCCCCACCTCTCCAAGTTTGACAGTAGATGAATATTGCTTTTAATAAACATCACAGCAACTACAAAAAAGCATTGAGAAATAGTTATTTTTCTATTAAAACATTACTAGAATCCAGCAGTTTTATAAGAAATTTCACTAACGATTGAGCCTCTTTTGGGTCAGTTTGGAGCGTGGAGGGGGCTGGGGACGTCATTGCCTATAATGTAATATGTTATATTTTAAATACAGAGGCAACACAGATAAAACAAGAGCAGTCCAGTAAACAGTATCTAGTCTAGGAGCGGCAAACAGTATCTAGAGGGTCTGAAAAAAGGATAATCCAACAATGAGCTATTATCCAATAGGGCAAGACAGAGCGATAATCCGGAGAAGAAAAACATAGTATGTATTGGAAGCAAACAGGGTCAAAGACGGCAGGCAAAGAGTAAATCCAAAAACCAAGGCAAATATCAAAACATAGGAACACAGACACACCCTGTGTACTTTTAACTAGGAAAATAACTATGGACTCCATAGTGTAGCTACAATAACATGTGCTAGACAATACTGCATTGAATGAAAGAAAGTTTTATTTAGCGTGCAATTAACTAGGTACAGCTGTGCAGTCAGATGAGTGTGTAATGAGTGCAGGTGACATCAATCTTGTGCAAAGGAGTATGGGAAATTAAGTCCAAGGTTGCATGCAGCAGTCTGGGTGGTGTGGAAATCATTGTTAAAGAGAGGGCGACCTCTAGTGTTTGATGGATTGAAGAACATGGACTGGGTTCGTGACACTCTCCTGATTGCCAAAAATGTTTAGATTAGGTTTAGATTGCGTGACATCAACTGCAGGAGCTCTATTCTACCGTGTCTCCTATTATTATCTTTGTGCATTTAATTAGAGAGTAACATGACAATTTTATTTATTTTTTATTTTTTTGTTACAGTCAGAACATTAAATATATATATTTAAAATAATTCTAATTTTATAGTAAAGATTGCTTTGATTTGCTATATAATGATTTGCTTGTTTTATTACACTTTATTACTTACATAAACACTAGCTCATAACCCAAATATATTTAGACATATACATATTATAAATTCATTGTAATTAAAAAAGACTTACTGAAGATATCACATCAGTATGAAATTACAGAAAGATTGTTACTTTTTATTCTTGCAGTCTGTATCATTGTGGAATCACAGAAGAAGGTTGTGCTGCTCTGGCTTCAGCTCTGAGATCAAACCCTTCACACCTAAGAGAACTGAATTTTACTGAAAATATGATAGGAGATTTGGGACTCAAGCTCCTTTCTGATGTACTGAAAGAACCTCTCTGTAAACTGGAGAACCTGAGGTTGGATCATAAACTTTAATTCATGTTATATTTGGGTCAATAATATGTCAGTAAGATTTATTTTCTTTTATTTAACAAGGATGCATAAATAGATCAAAAGCGACAGTAAAGACATTTATAAGTTACTTTATAAGTCCTTTCTATTTCAAACAAATGTTCTTCTTTTTAACTTTCTATTCATTACTATTCGATTACTATTCCATTACGATACTATTTCCATTCATCCTGAAAAATATTTCACAGTTCCTACATATAAAAATATAAATAAAAAAGCATCACAATTGGCTTCATCATTAATAGGAATTTTCTTGAGCAGCAAATTAACATATTAGAATATCAAAAGAATCATGTGACACTGAATCATAGCACTAAATAAATTTATGTAGAAAACAGGTTGTTGTTTTTTTTGCATAGGGGACTATTTTCAAATGTTTCAAATGCAAATATTCTAATGTATGTAAATAATTTTCACACAATACATTTTAAGATTGTTTATGTCATGGTTTTGTCATTTTGTATTACATAAAAATGAATCCGTTTATAATTGTTTCTTAATTGTATAATTGTTTTAAAATCTGGTTTGTTTTCATAAAAATAAGCTCAATAAACTTGCCAAAGAATCACACAATAGATGTGCAAGTACATTTACTAGTAATCAACTAATGATTGTTCAAAAAAATTAAATAAAAATAACTTAAAGAATGTTTAAGTAAAGAATGTAATTGTTCTCTGTAGTTTGTGCCAGTGTGGAATCTCACCTGAAGGTTGTGCTGCTCTGGCTTCAGCTCTGAGATCAAACCCTGAACGCCTGAGAGAACTAGATCTGTCTCAGAATGAAATAGGAGACTCTGGAGTGACTGCACTCTCTGCCGAACTGGAGAATCCTAACTGCAAATTAGAGAAACTGGGGTATATCGATTGGATGACATGATACACTGATGTTTTTTCTGGCACAAAGATGTTGTTAAACAGTGTGTTTGTTCATTGCAGTTAAATGGTGTTTGTGTGTTGCAGGTTGAGGTTATGCGGTATCACAGAGGAAGGTTGTGCTGCTCTGGCTTCAGCTCTGAGATCAAACCCTGAACGCCTGAGAGAACTAGATGTGTCTCAGAATAAAATAGGAGACTCTGCAGTGACTGCACTCTCTGCCGAACTGGAGAATCCTAACTGCAAATTAGAGAAACTGGGGTATATCGATTGGATGACATGATACACTGATGTTTTTTCTTTAATGAAAATTTGGTAAAAGTGTGTTTGTTCATTGCGGTTGTATGTTGCAGGTTGAGGTTTTGTGGTATCACGAATGAAGGTTGTGCTGCTTTGGCTTCAGCTCTGAGATCAAACCCTGAACACCTGAGAGAACTAGATCTGTCTCTTAATGAATTAGACCAAGGAGTCAGAGTCTGTACTCTACAGCGTATACTGGAAAGACTGAATAAACTGCTGTGAGTCATACATACTAAATACATTTTTTATAATATATAAAATTGTAATTTCTAGAAGTACTATAAAATCACAAAATGCTGGGTACAATATTGACAGAACCAGCAATTGGTTTGTTTTGACAGAGCAGTTTGGAGAATATCCACAGGACGTACTATGCACTGTTTTGTGTCCCAAGGATGTACTGTTTTGTTCAAATCAGAGCATAAATGCACATAGAAAATGTATCGCCGCTGGCAGAAGAGCGTACTGTCACGGTGTGCTTCAAGAGAAGGAGCACTAGACGAGCATATAATATAAACAGTTTTAATCTTACACCAAGACGCAAATTATAATACTATAGACAGGCAGGCAGCCAAACAGACTAGAACCACATGAGTTAAAGACGAGACTGGACAAACTGAACTGAAACCAATGGGAATTAAATACATTTAACTCAAACCTCGTGAACACAATAAGACGATTAACAGAACAGAAAGTAGGGCACACAGAGCACATGACACACGAAAACCACAACAGAGTCCGAATATGTGACACGTACATGGTTTGCGTCCATCGGATATTCTCCAAAATAGATGAATTAAGTTTTCACAGGTTTGGAACGGCATGGGAGTAAGTGATCAATAACAAAATGTTCATTTTGGGGTGGAGTAACCCTTTAACCTAGCATTTTTTAGAATTCTTTTCTAGAATACAGTTGGTAAAATAAGCAATGAATGAGTCATTTTTAATAGTAATTGCATGTCTAAAAATGCTGTTGACATGAAAATTTTCACCAGATGTTGATAACAACCGTTTTTTCTTTTTGTACGTATGGATTACTTGGGTTATTGCAGACATCTGGTGACAATTACATGTAGAAGCAGCACCTTTATGATAACATTTTCAGAGAAAAATAATGACACGGGTACTTATTTTACTTGCTGTTTCAGTGGTATGTGTTGGGAAAACTATATTTACCTTGGCATAGTTGAATAATAAGAGTTCTGTACATGGAAGTAACATACAGTGAGTCTCAATCACCATTGTTTCCTTCTTATGTAAATCTTGTGAATAAAAAAGGATCACTTAAAAACAGGTGAATCTGAACATAACGCTGACTGTGCCGTAACAGTCACTAATAGTGTTCTAAGCCAGCCGCCAACCAAACCATCAGAAGTTCTGCAAGTATTGTGAAGAAATAAGCAGGATGATAGCAAAAATGGCAGATCATGGAAATACATTTTATGTTCCAGGCAGTGCAGCATATGTGAAATGTAGGGACAGGTTGGCGTTTCTAACTGGAATTGCAAATTTTCAAAGTGAAAGTGAAAGTAAAAACACCATAATGCATTTGAAAGCAGTTTCAGTTGACAGTGTATTAATAGCAGCTCCCTTATTTACCATATAATAATCCAATAACAGACTTTCATTCTAGGCAGAAATCTTAAAGGTTGTAAACAGACATGCAAGTCAGTTTCTGGAGAATTTTTGCCCTTACCTAAGCCACATACCTTCTATGTAGATATCAGAACAATTTTAAATATTTTATCAATGCATTCTATGGCCCCTTTAAACGATGTGATGTGACGTTGCGATGTGACGTTGATGTGACCGTGTGTGTGTTTTATTGTAGGACTCTCAGTATTTAGATGTCTGTCCAGCTTCATCAGGATCGGCTGATGGAGGATAAGGAGATGCTACAGAGACACACATCCCAGCAGCTAAAACTTGATAGAGGTTGGCTGCGCAGACTGCTTTCATTTAAATGCGATCATACTGGTGTCAAGTCCTAACGCTCCCAAGTCTGTGGATGATGCAGTCAACCTATGATCATCTTACAACACCTCAACAGGCCTGGGAATTACGCAGAGATCCTATGTGTGGACCTCAGTTTGGTCTTCAATACCAACAAGCCTGACCTTCTCTCAGACAAAGTGAAACAGCTCTCTCTGCTCACCTCTGTCTGTCAATGTATCACCTGCTTTCTGACAGACAGGCAGCAGTTTTAGTGAGGCTGGGCAAACTCACAACCAGGGCTCTCGCTCTTAGCACTGGAGTCCCTCAGGGTTGTTTCCTCTCCTAAAACATTATTTGATGTAAATAGGGTGAATGAAACCACATTTTGCAGATTAAATAATTAACTTGCATCGCAACAAATTGTAGACATAACGTTATGCATTTGTTGTAAATTAATACAATAAATAAATGATCATCTACACCGAAAGAAAAACAATGTTCTCTGTGCTCCGTCTTCTGTTCATCATGTGATAATATCTGATTTTATTTAGCCTAGTCATACATAATACTTACATTTAGCTTAGTCATACATAATCTCACCGTAAAACATGTAACACAACTCTACACACAAAATTGTTTTCAACAAAGGTGCGAATAATGAATTAGTCATTAATACCGTTTGTGTATGTTGGACAGTTTACATCAATTAAGTAATTATATAGTAATTCATATTTTGTTAATTTAAGCAGTTTATGTGATTTGAACTATAAGGGTAAATTAAATCACACTGCGTTTTGGTGCCCCTACAGTGGCACTATTTTGTCCTTGCGCGCCTACTGTAGTTCAACACAAAATGGCTGACGCTGCTGCGGATAAACATGTTTCTCTCCTCTTTACCAGATTAAACTTTAAACGGATCGGTACCGAGTCCCGACAGCTCTCCAGCGAGATAGAGGAAGGTCTGCGCTCAGAAACACAGGAACGAATCCCACCATTCGGTTTCCAAGAGGATTTATGGACTTGATCTCGGAAAATCCACCCTGATCCGTTTGTTTGGGGAGTTCTGCGGAGGGATCAACATTGATCCGAGGATGACTTCAGGGGAGGGAGAGCTCATCTAAGGAGGCGTTTTGATGTTTTACTCAGACACAGTTTTTATTGCTGCTGAGAATAAAAGAAAGAACAGACAACCAGATTTGTTCGTCGTGCGTTAATGTGTTAAAGGATGTGCCACATATTGGAGACAACAACCGTTACACACTTTTCTGAAGCACCCAATTTTGTAATGTAAGCGTCTTTTAAAATCTAAGTTGTTTTCTAAAACAACGCTTTAGTTGTCGTTTAGTTTAGTAAAACAGGGACCGTAAAAATATGATCGAGGCCCCCCCTCTGAAACGGAAATGGTATTTTCCAACTGTCACCTTGCGAATCCGAAAACGAAACTTAAAAGTCCATCTTTGCTGGGAGCCATTTTGTAGCTTACCAAAAATAAAAAACCTGCCACACATCATCAAGAACACAAAGGTGAGTATCAAATATCGTGGTGACAACAGGATTCGTGGAAATAAAATAGCTTTTGGGGCATGTGCTGGTACATTTAGGCAGAATGCGGTGAGTCGTAAACGGGCAAAATCGATCGCGTGCGGCTTTTCGACAGTCGACGGCCTGCTCGTGACCGTAGTCCTAGAACCAGGTTGCAGATTTTGGAGATTTACGTTAAAAACCACAACTGTATTTGTTATACTCGTTTCAGCACCCCCATTATCTTCAGCAAGCAGGTTACATTTGTCATCAGTAAATACACATACACATCACTACTTTTAGTTTTTTAATTTTAAACTTTGTTAATTAGCTTTTTTTTTACATTAAAAATAAGTGTTCACATTTAATCGTTTACTTACTGCGTTCAATCGACAATAATCTTGTTAGCATACCAGGTCTAATTATAACTTAGTCGTGGGACGTTTCTTCGCCGCCCAAGCTCTTTATAAATGGGGCGGGGCTGTTTGTCAGGCTCTCCCTCGGGTCATACCAAGTCGATTTAAGGACGGGGTGAACACAAAACTATTTTGTTATTTTGCGAATAAAAAGGAATTTAGTAATGACTTATGATTTATCAAGTTTTGGGATAAAATCCTTATGTATGAAATACAATAGTCAGCAAAATTTTAACAAATATTATCAATATTACTTTTATATTATATTATCAATATTATTATCGATTTTTTTTTATTTAGTTTTTTTTTTTTTTTTTTTTTAAAGGAAATACAGAAAATCCAATTGTTTACTATAACACTTATTATTGTGGCTTAGTGTGGGTTTTATTTTTATTATTATTTTGTTAAAGATGGGAGAGATCTTCCTGGGTGCTCCATTCAAGTCAAGTTTATTGATGTAGCGCTTTTAACCATACATATTGTTTCAAAGCACTTAACATCAAATACAAGAATAGAGTGTCAGTAATGTATAATTACCAGATTTAACACTCCATTTTCAGTTAAATGAATTTCATTATTGATTTCAGGGACAGCGTTGTCCAGCTCAGTTCAGTTAAAATAGTGTCTGTGCAAACAAATTGAAGACAATAGCTAGAAATTAAGTGTGCCCAGCTAAACGAGGAGGAGGCCACAACGCCAAGAAACCAAAACTACAAGTATGGACAGTACACAGACATCTGTCGACGACAATGATGATTATGAATTAATCAGGTACTCTTATTAAACACTTTAAATGGTATATATTGATACAACAGTGAAATATCACAGATAACACGGAAACAAAGACATGTGTAATAAATGTGCTCATTAAAGTGCATTTTATATCTAAAATGAATGTGTATTAAAACATGCCTGGGAACATGTGAGCAGGTGTTTATCATAATGGCCTGATTTTTCTCTGTGTCTGCTTTCAGTTCATCAGATTCAGATTCAGAAAGCCTAATAAGAGCCTGGTCTGGCATGGATTTCCGGTCTCTGCCACGTTCCTTCAATTATAGCAACAGGTACAGTCTTTTATAAAGACATGCTAATGTATGCTAACATGTTCATTGTGCAATTTCAGTTTGTGAAATCCTTATTACATCCTCCTCACACAAACAAACCCTCAACAAATGCTTAATTGTCTCTTGAATGTTTTATTCTGTTGCTAATATGTTGCATGATTTAGTTTAAATATTTCTTTTTATCCCTGGATGTATGGACTCTAAATAATGAGATAAGTTGTTCACACATTATTTTAAGGCCCAATTAACTACAACTTAAAAAAAGTAGAATATGGTCATTCAGAATATGTGCTCTACATGTTATTATGTTAATAATAGGCGTGCTAATAAGCAACTAGTTAAGAGTGAGAATCGGTTCTTATACCAAAGTGTTACTAATAAGTTTTTTCCCACCTTTTTACAGATCATTGCCGAAGAAAAAAACACAATCCCCAGAGCCCAGCTTTGTGTCTATGAAGAGTGACTGGTCTATGGATCCTCCACCTCTTATAAGTCATAAAAAGAAATCATCAGTTATAACAGAGCCCAGCTTTGCGTCTATGAAGAGTGACTGGTCAATGGATCCTCCACCTCTTATAAGTCATAAGAAATCATTACACTTCCGGTAAAATATTTCTGCATATCATGTGTTATACAAACAAATAAGTGCAAGCATTCATTGACAAACACAGAGCACTAAGAGCATTTGGTAGCTCTCAACACCTGTAGAAGAAATGCAGGCATTGCAGGGGAGTCTAATTCCTTCTCTAAAAAAAGTTTGGCTTCAATCAAATCATTTTCAGCTCTGCCGGATTATAGTTTGTTGTCCCAGAATCACAAGACTTTTGTTTAAACCATGGATTAAACCATTTGATTCATACAGATTTATTTTAGATCTCATTGGAGGTACAGAGGTTTGCCAGATTTCATGAAAAAATATTTTCAAATGTGTCATTTTTGGGTGAACTACACTGAATTCAAGGTGGCATGGACTTTGGTGTAATCCAACACAAAACAATACAACTTCAGGTTTATCAACTTCAATCGTTAAAGAATGACTTTGATTTCTTAAAAAAAATACTGTGAAATGCACAATTCGAAAATGTAATGAGCAAAAGTATGTAGTTAATAAAAAGAGAACCAAATAGTTGGTACGTGAGAAGTAGCAGATAGAGCTGGTCGTAGAGACGATGTTTGCTGTTCGTTGTAATGAGTATTTCTCTTGATCTGACTTTCATAGAAAAAGAAGATTAACAAGAAAGTTGTTACCCAGTACAGTGGATCAGCCAAAACTTGTGAGGTATGGAAAAACTGGTTGCTTTTAACGTTTATATTAATTATTGCTCAATATGGACTAAATTATTACGGATTATTTATTGGAAATTCAATCTTTACCTGAGGCCTGATGTATAAATGCTGTGTACACTATATGCTTATGCATATTTTATTATATCCACACTGTCCACACACATTAGACAATGAAGTAAACTAAATTATTTTAAACATTTTCATCTGACATATACTAAATATGCAGCTCTTTTTATCTCATACTCTTATTCACCAGAGTATTTATACATTTAAATAAAAATATGCCCAAAAAACTGCTTTGGATGTCCAAATAGCAACGTACCAAATGCAGGGTGGGATTAAAGGGATACTCCATCCCAAAATTATAAGTTTCAAATCTGTAAATGCTTTGTTTGTCTTCAAAACAAAATGCAAGATATTTTAGATGAAAACCGGGAGCCTTGTGACCGAGTAGTAACTCTTTAATTTGGTCCATCTACAATTGATTGGATCATTGGTTCATTATCGTTTGCCATTGGTAAATCTGATGTAAGGGACCGCTTATGGCATCCTTATTAAAAAAAAATGTATCTGTATTTTATAGCTTCAACTTTGTCAAATTATTTTTACTTACATTTTAATATTTTTTAAACATGTTTTGTCATGAATTATGTGAATAACGTGTTACTTTAATTCTACAGTCATCGACGTGAACATAAAATGATCAAATCACATCTAAGAAAGAAATTTGAGCATCTGTACGAGGGAACAGCAAATCGGGGAAACCCAACACTGCTGAATGAGATCTACACAGAGCTCTACATCACAGAGAGTGAGAGTGGAGAGATCAGTAATGAACATGAAGTGAGACAGATTGAGACACAGTCCAGGAGAGCAGCAACAGAGGACACACCGATCAAATGCAGTGAGATCTTCAGATCTTTACCTGGACAAGACAAAGACATCAGAACTGTGCTGACAAAGGGAGTCGCTGGCATTGGAAAAACAGTCTCTGTGCAGAAGTTCATCCTGGACTGGGCTGAAGGGAAAGAGAATCAGGACGTCCAGCTCATATTTCCACTTCCTTTCAGAGAACTCAATCTGATGAAGGACAAAATAATCAGTCTTTCAGATCTTCTTTATGTCTTTTTCCCTGAAACAAAAGAAATGGACATATCCAGTGATGAATATAAAGTGTTGTTTGTCTTTGATGGTCTGGATGAGTCTCGTTTTCCTTTACATTTTAAAAAGAAGGAGATTGTACAGGATGCAATCAAAGAGACATCAGTAGATGTGCTCCTGATGAACCTGATTGTGGGGAATCTGCTTCCCTCTGCTCTCATCTGGATCACCTCCAGACCAGCAGCAGCTGATCTCATCCCCTCTGAGTGTGTCCATCGAGTGACAGAGGTACGAGGATTCAATGATCCGCAGAAAGAGGAATACTTCAGGAAGAGGATCAGTGATCAGAGTCTGGCCGACAGAACCATCTCACACCTGAAGTCATCAAGGAGCCTCTTCATCATGTGCCACATCCCAGTGTTCTGCTGGATCTCAGCCGCTGTTCTAGAGAAGATACTGAGTCAAGCAGAGAGTAGAGAGATTCCCAAGACTCTCACTCAAATGTACACACACTTCTTGATCCTTCAGACCAACATCAAACATGAGAAGGACTATGAGAATTACGTGAAAGATGAAGAGATGATCTTTAAGCTGGGGAAACTGGCTTTTCAGCAGCTTATGAAAGGAAATGTAATCTTCTATGAGGAAGACCTGAGAGAGTGTGACATTGATGTGACAGAAGCATCAGTGTACTCAGGATTGTGTACTCAGATCTTCAGAGAGGAATTGGGCTGGTATCAGGGGAAAGTCTTCTGCTTTGTTCATCTGAGCGTTCAGGAACATCTAGCAGCTCTATATGTGCACCTCTCCTGGACAAACCACAACAGAAATGTGTTTGACCAAATCTCCGAACAAACTTCTAAAGCCAGGAAAACTCTTCTGGAACATGATCTGAGACAACGTAATTTCTTGCCTGTAAAATCTTTGAAACAATTACATTTTTACCTTTCCATACAACATATGAGATTTGAGCTGCATCAGAGAGCTGTGGATGAGACTCTACAGAGTAAAAATGGACATCTGGATCTTTTCCTGCGGTTTCTTCTGGGTCTGTCAGTAGAGTCTAATCAGATTCTCCTACAAGGACTAATAACGCTGAGAAGAAGAAGCTCTGACCACAATGAGGAAATAGTTGAGTATATTAAGGAGAAGATCAGGACCATTGACTCTTTAGAGAAATCCATCAGTCTGATGCACTGTCTGAATGAACTGGGTGATAATTCACTAGTAGAGGAAATACAGCAATATCTGAAGTTTGGGACAATAAAGAAAACCAAACTGTCTGCATCTCAGTGGTCAGCTGTAGTTTTTGTGTTGTTGACATCAGAGAAGGAGCTGGATGAGTTTAGGCTGAATGAATTTGTTGATGAAAACAAAGCTGATCACATTCTTCACAAGTTGTTGCCTGTGATTAAAGAATCCAGAAGAGCCAAGTAAGTATCAACTAAGAGCTACCACTACACTGCTAAGGCGGGGACACACCTAGCCAACACCAATCAACTAGTGGCGATGAGAGTCAAGGGTGTTGTCGCTTTGAATCGGCAGCATCAGACAAAAATCTGTTCTCGAAACACGCCGCACAAATTACAGCCGACGCAAACTAAACACCTGCTTTCTAAGCATGCGTGAGATGAGTTTGCTGTCTAAATCAACAGCTATCAATATTAAATATTCATCATTCAAACTGGAACAAAGATATACGAGAGAAACGCATATATGAAACGTAAAAAAAGCAATGAGCACCTACCTTTTACTTTCTTAATTTCATGCAGCTCAACGTTATGATAATATTTGCATATTGGAATGCTTGGGTAACATTAGAAAAGTTTTCATTTACTTAACTCGTTTCCGGACTTAATCGTGCAAATAGGCATCCAATCAGATTCTCGCCTTCCCCCGACGTCCACAACACTGATTCAACATACTGAATCTGGCCAACAGTCGGCTTGGTGTTGTAGTCAATGGAACAAAAAAGCATATTGTACTTATTATTATTTTTTTGATAACTCATTTCATTTAGATGTACATCACAATATGGGGGAAAAAGATATTTCACTTTGCAACTTTAAGTAAAATGAATTAATTATTTTTTGTTATCTGATCTGACAGAGTGAAGGTTGTGTTATTGTTCTCTACAGGTTGAATGATTGTGGTGTCACAGCTGAAGGTTGTCGTGCTCTGGCTTCGGCTCTGAGATCAAACCCCTCACATCTGAGAGAACTGAATCTGTCCGGGAATAAATTAGGAGATTCTGGTGTGATTTATCTCTCTTCTGGACTCTCTCAGTGTAAACTAGAGAGACTCAGGTGAGAATTACATATGTTCTAGCACATCTTATTATATCAAAAATGTTGATTCAGTTAATTCTGCAAATTTGACACTGTGATAAATACAGCATCTCCAGACTTTACATAGAATAAGCAGTTTGGAGCATGAAAGATGTGTTATTGTTCTCTACAGGTTGTGTAAGTGTGGCATTACAGATGAAGGTTGTTCTGCTCTGGCTTCAGCTCTGATAGCGAACCCCTCGCACCTGAAAGAACTGAATCTTTCCGAGAATAATCTAAAAGATTTTGGAGTTAGGCTTATCTGTGCTGTACTCAAGAATCCTGGCTTTAAATTGGAGATACTGGGGTAAGGTCATTTCTCTGATTGTCTAAGTAATATAATATGTAAGCATAGTACATTTGATTAAATTTATTGCCATTTTGTTGTAAACTATCACAACACTGATTATGTCTTTTATGCGATTTACACAATGCATCAAGCGTATTTGTATCGAGAGGAGGTAAGTTGTGCCAGATCATATCAATAATAACAAATATATAACATATGCACATACATATACACATATACATATACATATATATATATATATATATATATATATATATATATATATATATATATATATATATATATATATATATATATATATATATATATATATATATATACATATATATATATATATATATATATATATATATATATATATATATATATATATATATATATATATATATATATATATATATATATATATATATATATATATATTTATTCTAAACAGAATACCAAATAAAAGTAAGACAAAATATTACAACCAGGTGTTGTGTCCCCATTTAAAGCTATTAAAGCTAGGTAAAAATAGAAAGCAAAACGTAAGCTTGCAAACAAAATATTGGAAGCTTTCACTGAAAACTATATTAACCAACTAGTTGTGTTGTATTCCCAGTGCCAAATAGAAGCAGCAGTACCGCACATCCCTACCCAAAACAACAGTGTGTCATTGTTCTCTACAGGTTGAGTCTGTGTGGAATCACCATTGAAGGTTGTGCTGCTCTGGCTTCAGCTTTGATATCAAACCCCTCGCACCTGAGAGAACTAGATCTGACTAAGAATAGACCTGGAGATTCAGGACGTGAACTGCTCACTGCTCTACTGAATTCTCCACATTATAAACTGGAGACACTGAAGTACGTAGCAATTTCAAATAAATGCTCGTGTTCACATTTCAGTTTCATATAGCTGTACATTTACAGTAATAAGAAAAAGTTAAATATGTCATTGGAATTAGTTTGTCATCTGACCTTTGATTAAGTAACAATCACAGGCAAAATGGGTCACTGATAATTCACTAAAAATTATGTGGATTATTTTGTATTTGTATGCATAGGAGGAAAAAAAAAACAAAAAAAAAACAACAATACATGCTTTGCACTCAGACGTCACATAAATTTGTTAGAGACTATTGTCATTGTACAACCACTTATAATGTAGCCTACATAATGCATATTATATCTTTTTTTCTTATTGTATATGTGATAAACAGAGACATCTGGCTTGTTTACAGTTGATCTAAAATGATTGATAAAATATAGCATGCTGGAGTCTTTTATTATTTCATGTGATTATCTGATTTTACAAAAGTGTGTGTTTTATTGTAGGTTTCGCAGTTTTCCGATGATATTTTCATCTTTACCTTGCCACAAATTTCCACACCGACTCCATCCCCACACACTTACAGAATAATATGACACTCGGGACAGTCTCTCTCCACTTTTGAGAAAAACTAAAAGCACAATGCTGGTAACAGCTGGAACTACGACAGTGGGAAAGCGCCATGGACATTTCTCTTGAAGAACAATCAATCAAATCAATCATTTTTATTTATATAGCACTTTTAACAACACAGGTTGCATCAAAGCACTGAACAGTATAAAGCAGAAGAATACAATGACAGGGATGTATAATGACAAGATAGTCACTAGAAGTTAAGTGTCCCCAACGAAGAAGACAGAGGAACCATCCATACAGAATGGAGAAAAAAAAACCTTGGGAGAAACCAGACCCAGTTGGGGCCAGTTCTCCTCTGACCGGACGCCCAGCACTTAACCTCCAGTTCAATTTTAAACGCAGCTGTGTCAGATAGTGTAAATGACTTAGTGTGTGTGTGTGTATGTGTGTGTGTGTGTCAGGATCTGGTGACATCTAGGTGTTCTGGTCTCTGATGAGCATAATCTCTGGGTGCTGATCCACCATTTAGTCTGAAATGAAATTAAGAAAGAAACAAGACTAATATTAGCGTAGATGCCATTTTTTTTACGATGTCACAAGTACATCGTGTTTTAGGAGTAGTGTTCCCGAATCCAGCTGATCTAATTAATGCAGCCTAAAAATCCTTTAACGGATTTGAATAATAAAAGCGTGTTATGTAATCTAACCTCGAGGTTATAAACGCATGAATTAATATTTCTGCATTAGATGCTGAAAGCATAGGTCGTAATTTAGATCTATATTTAAGATGGAATAACACAGTTTTACAGATGCTGGAAACATGGTTTTCGAAGGAAAGATTGCTGTCAAGCAGCACAACTAGGTTCCTAACTGATGATGAAGAATTAACAGAGCAGCCATCAAGTGATAGACTGTCTACTAGATTATTATATGTGGGGTTTTTAGGTCCAATTATTAGCACCTCCATTTTTTCAGAATTTAGCATTAAGAAGTTACTCATCATCCAGTTTTTTATATCAATTACGCATTCTGTTAGATTCTCAATTTGTTGTGTATCACCAGGCTGTGCCTGTAATGATGACATCCAGCAGTGCTGTGATATTGCTTCAATAGATGTTCTGTCTACAGGACAGGTCTTATAGGTCTGGCTGTAAATAATACACATGAAATCTGTTGCCCAAGCAAGTGGTGTGTTTGATATTTTTTATTTTGAGTTTTTTTCTACGCTGAAGTGAATACACTGTATGAAATGTCTGTTGCCAACACACTAATGATGTTTACCTATTTATTATTGTGATCTGTATAGAACTATGAATAAACCTGATTTGACAAACATTGTGCTATTAATTTTTTACTTCAATGACTTCTTAGAAACAGGCCAAGATGTTAGTACTGATAAGATGTCGATGGAACTCTAAAGATGATATAATAGCATAACAAATATAACGGTACTGTAATCGTAAAGGATTTTGCCTTTTCAAATGCGTTTTTTCCCACATGCACTATAAATATAATATCACAGTACAGAGCGCTAAAATGATACAGTAATGTGTAATCATAATGTATGCTAAAAATTTATTTAAATCCTCTCAATCACAAACACAGTCTGACTAGTAACACAAACCTTTCTACTGACTGCATTTACCACCATTGCACATTTTAAATAATAAACTTTTAAACTGAACCTCCTAACCATTTTTTTTTTTTTTTTTTTAAAAGTAACAAAATATCGCCCCCTTCTGGCTATCGTAGTTCATACATGGGAAAAAAAGCCAGCCATTAAATAAATATAAATACTAATAAAAAATAAATAAATTTAGGACAGAAAACAATTACTGCCTAACCCCTGTGATTACCGAAGTAAAATCACAAAAAATGATAATCGTCAGAAATGTTACTGCCCACCTCTGACTCTGCAGTGGTTCACTCCTGCAATGGTTTTGCCTCATTTAACTGAAGTGAAAGTTACTCAGGGGCCATTTTGCTGCGTCTAACAGAACAAAACGGCAGAAAGAGCGAGTATAAAATATTATCGTTTTACGGACAGGACATGCATTTTTACGTATTTTATACATATCCGGTGGAAGATATTTACAGGACGTACGTAAGTTAGTAAAGTGAGTCGTTTGACCTTTAAGCAAGCATTACTAATTTAATGCACGTGTCGGCTCTAATATTTTGATTTACGCCAAAACTTAATTTAGCGTCTTTGTCAAGGGACGTAAAAACGTTCAGGTACTTTTTTTTTTTTTTAGCGTTGTAATTACATTTATATATTATTTATATTTTGCATGTGCATGTCTGCAGCAGCCGGGTGGCATTACAGTTTGTTTTGTTCTGTTTTACAGTTGTTTGCTTACATTTCTCAATGACTGGTACAGCAGACATTTTCAGAAGTCATCAGACTAAACTGTGGGACATTTTGTGGGTGGATGTGTAAGAGATCAGACTGCTCTGGTCCACATCTGCAGCTCCAATATGGAGGACACAGAGGCATCCAGTGACTCTTGTTCAGGAATCAGGTAGTCTTTGAAGACTCAAAATGAAATGCCAGTAAAGATATGCTAGTATTTGTTACATTTATTAATACAGCTGTGTCTTTTTAAGTGTTCATTCAAGCCTTTTCTCTGTTCTCCTTGATCTAGGGATGCTTTCTTTAAATATTATCAAATCCGCTTTATAGAATCACTGTTTATCTCTAAACCGTTTCAGCTCAGTCCGTCATATGAGAGCAGAATCAGAAGATCCCAGCTATGTGTTAATGAAGAGCGATCAGTGTATAGATCCACCACTATGTTTTAATGAGGGACACACATCATCTGGCAGCAGGTACAATGTTTCTACTAATATAAGCTAACTGTATTATGTGCATATTGTAGAATATGAAATTCATAATGTGAATTATCTGCTACCATTCATATTTTCTCCCACTTATATCTTGTGATGATGTACTTCTGCCTATATATGCCTTCTGTTACAGTTCTGTCCAACATAAAGAAACAGGATCAGCAGAGTCCAGCTGCGTGTCTATGAAGAGCAATCAGTTTAACATTGGCAGCAGGTACAGGATTTCTACTAACATATGCTAACTGTATCGTGTACAAATCGCATAATGTGAATTATGTTCAAGGTGCTGTTCACGCAAAAGCACTAAGTACAGGATACAGCTTTGCACTTTTAACTACGTAAGCCTTCTGTTGCAGTTCTGGCCTTCATGAAAGAACAGAGTCACGAGAGCTCAGCTGTGTGTCTATGAAGAGCCATCAGTCTATGGATCATCCACCTCATTTAAACGATGGAAACAAAACATCTGCCAACAGGTACTGTAAACATATGTTAAACAATTTGATTAAAGATCACAAGGGCACTTTTTGTAAACAGTACAAATAATCATGTGCATGGATCAATCACTAGTAAACTAGTTTTACTCCAAAATGTAACCATATTATTTATATATTAAGTACAGTTGACTTTTTGGTGAGTTTACTCCCTGAGTTTGTAATATATTTGTTAATAAAACACTATTAATTCATAGTTATATCCTTTTTAAATTTCCAAGTAATGTTTACTTAAAGTATTTTAACATATAATTTGTGAAGGACGTATAAAAAACAACAACAACAACACAGAACACATTTTGCATAAAAAAGTAATAAAGTAATCAGCGTAATTTTTACCATCACACATAGAGTAAGGAAAGTTGATAATTATTATATACTGTAGGTTGCACAATGAATACCAGTTCAAACAATAAGTCCTCGGTCTGTTTATAGTATGTTTATAGTTGACAAAACACATGCTACTTTGCATCTTCTATTCAAATGTATTTACTGTATTAAAAAGTCCTAAATCCTACTCTTAATCTGGTGTTCACAGAAAAAGAAAACACATCGTAAGGGAGCATCTCTTCCAGTTACCAAACCCCAGCCGTGTACCTGTAAAAAGTGACTGTTCAGTGGATTACCAAATATGTTTCAATGCTGGAAACATTGATCACCGGTACGGTTTGTAAAGTTTTAAATGATTTATTGTTCATTATTTGTGGTGCACAAGAGTGTACATTTTTGATCATGCTTGTTAAATCCTCACCTGACATAAACAATTTTACATCAGCAGGCACACAATGTAAAAAGCATAGTATATATTTTAAAGACGCTTTGCAGTATATATAGTATGTCAGGCACTATATATCATGTGTTGATGCCTTCCAGGAGGATTTAATTTTTATACATGCGTTTCGCACCAGTATACATTTTGTCTGTTTGTTTTAGAAGTAGCAATTACACCATTCTAAATGTATAAGTCAATCTTTTTTAATATAAACAAAGAAATAAAACGCATTTGTAAGTCCATATAATGCAAATTAATGGGTGGCATAATTAGAAAGTTATCCAACACTCATCGCTCCGCAATCGAATACTTTAGATCAACTGCAGATCAGTCTTTCACAGTGCTGGAATTTTGGCTTACTCTTTCAGTTTCATGTCAGAACTTGTACTAAGCCATTTCAAAACTATAATCTTCATCATCTTTTTGAGCCATTCAGAGGTGAAATTATTTATATGATTTTAACAAAACAAGATGGGGCAGACACTTTTTTTATATTTTCTGAACACGCATTGTTCATTTTGCTTAATATGAAATAAAAAAGCTGGGGTTTTTTTTCGAAAACAAAAAACTTAATTTGTGTTCAACTTAAAAAAAAAAGTCATATGTAACTGCGATGGCATAATAAGTATTTTAAATAATTCAAAGAGGTATCATGACTTAAGTGCAATAATGTGGTCATTTAATTTCACAGTCATGAAGTCCTCAACACATTTAGATCAAATATGAAGAACAAGTTTCAATGTCTGTATGAGGGAACAGCAAAGCAAGGAAACTCAACACTCCTGAATGAGATCTACACAGAGCTCTACATCACAGAGAGTGAGAGTGGAGAGATCAGTAATGAACATGAGTTGAGACAGATTGAGACACAATCTAGGAGAACAGCAACAGAGGACACACCGATCAAATGCAGTGAGATCTTTAGATCTTTACCTGGACAAGACAAAGACATCAGAACTGTGCTGACAAAGGGAGTCGCTGGCATTGGAAAAACGGTCTCTGTGCAGAAGTTCATCCTGGACTGGGCTGAAGGGAAAGAGAATCAGGACGTCCAGCTCATATTTCCACTTCCTTTCAGAGAACTCAATCTGATGAAGGACAAAATACTCAGTCTTTCCAATCTTATTTATGTCTTTTACCCTGAAACAAAAGAAATGGACATTTTCAGTGATGAATATAAAGTGTTGTTCATCTTTGATGGTCTGGACGAGTGTCGTCTGTCTCTGGATTTTCAAAGAGATGTGAGGATGTATGATGTAAGTGATTCAGCTTCAGTGGATGTGCTCCTGATGAACCTGATTGTGGGGAATCTGCTTCCCTCTGCTCTCATCTGGATCACCTCCAGACCAGCAGCAGCTGATCTCATCCCCTCCGAGTGTGTCCATCGAGTGACAGAAGTACGAGGATTCAATGATCCGCAGAAAGAGGAATACTTCAGGAAGAGAATCATTGATCAGAGTCTGGCCGACAGAATCATCTCACACCTGAAGTCATCAAGGAGCCTCTTCATCATGTGCCACATCCCAGTGTTCTGCTGGATCTCAGCCACTGTTCTAGAGAAGATGCTGAGTCAAGCAGAGAGTGGAGAGATTCCCAAGACTCTCACTCAAATGTACACACACTTCCTGATGGCACAGATTAACATCAAAGACGCAAAGTACAACGAGAAGAAGGACACAGACAAAAAGATGATTTTCAAACTAGGTAAACTGGCATACAAACAACTGGACAAAGGCAATGTGATCTTCTATGAGGAAGACCTGAGAGAGTGTGGCATTGATGTGACAGAAGCATCAGTGTACTCAGGATTGTGTACTCAGATCTTCAGAGAGGAGTTTGGCTCCTATCAGGGAAAAGTCTTCTGCTTTGTTCATCTGAGCATTCAAGAACATTTAGCGGCTCTATATGTGCACCTCTCCTGTACAATCCACAACAGAAATGTGTTTGAGCAGGTCACCAAACGTAGTTTGGTGTCTAAAATTAAGGACTGGTTTCAAATCAGTTCATCAAAACATGTTTCATTATTTGAGCTGCATCAGAGAGCTGTGGATAACGCACTACAGAGTAAAAATGGAAATCTGGACTTTTTCCTGCGGTTTCTTCTGGGTCTGTCAGTGCATTCTCATCAGATTCTACTTCAAGGACTAATAAAAGAGACAATAGGCAGCTCTGACAGCAATGAGGTAACCATTGAGTATATCAAGAAGAAGATCAGGAGCAGTCACTCTCCAAATAAATTCATTAATCTGTTTCACTGTCTGAATGAACTGGGTGATCATTCACTAGTGGAGGAAATACAGCAATATATGAGATCTGGAACAATAAAGCAAGTCAAACTCTCTTCATCTCAGTGGTCAGCTGTAGCTTTTGTGTTGTTGACATCAGAGAAGGCGCTGGATATGTTTGATCTCAAGACATTTGTTGTAGGAAGCAGTAAAGCTGAAAATATGAAAGTTTTTCAGAAGCTGCTGCCTGTGATTAAAGAATCCAGATCAGTTCAGTAAGTATCACTAAGAACAATGACTTCACTTTTAAAAGTTTAAGAAAATCTAAATGAAAAGTTCATAAAATGATTTTCATTTCTCTGCAGCATAAGTGATTGTGGTCTCACAGATGAAGGTTGTGCTGCTCTCGCTTCAGCTCTGAGATCAAACATTTCAAACCTGAGAGAACTGAATCTATCTTGGAATAAACTAGGAAGTTCTGGTGTGGCACTTCTCTGTTCTGTACTCAAGAATCCTCAATGCAAACTGGAGAAACTGTGGTAAGACCATATTTGACTCTGACACATGAAACACAAAGTAAAGTATATCTGAAGCTTTCAGCCTCTTTGTGCTGTTGTGAGTTCGGTTGATTGAGCTGTATATAACTGAACACATGAACTCATCCTGAGTAAAATGATACTGCAGGACTGAAATATGCTACG
This sequence comes from Puntigrus tetrazona, assembly GCF_018831695.1. Lineage (NCBI taxonomy): Eukaryota > Metazoa > Chordata > Actinopteri > Cypriniformes > Cyprinidae > Puntigrus > Puntigrus tetrazona. The sequence goes on along the minus strand of NC_056713.1, from coordinate 22,332,523 downwards.
GAATATATGCTCACACACTGTTAGAATTTGTTTAAAGTCAAGAGATTGAAATGTTATCTTAACAGTCATAACTGAGAACATCTTAGTTACGTACAATCAATCAATCAATCAATAATTTTTATTTATATAGCGCTTTTAACAACACAGGTTGCATCAAAGCACTATACAGTATAATGTAGAAGAGTACAAGGGATGTATAATGACAAGAGTGACCAATTTCTTATTAAATGCAGAGACAGTCTCTGTAGTCAATTCAACGTTAAATCACTAGAAGTTAAGTGTCCCCAACCAAGCAAGCCAGAGGCGACAGCGGCAAGGAAACAAAACCCCATGCATACAGAATGGAGAAAAAAAAAACCTTGGGAGAAACCAAACTCAGTTGGGGTCAGTTCTCCTCTGACCGGACGCCCAGCACTTAACTTCCAGTTCAATTTTAAACGCAACTGTGTCAGATAGTGTACAGTAACTCTTGTTCCCTGATGGAGGGAACTGAGACTTGGGACTACTTAATGGGTTCTGCAGTAACTTCCATCACAAAAAAAGCTGCATGAGAGCGCATGACTGATGGAGAGAGCATTCCAGGGTTCATAAGAAAGACCTAAATCTAGATTTAGAAACAGGCATCTCAATGCAGGTGTTAGTACCCAGAACTCTGGATTAAACTGCTTCCATTCACAGATTATAGAATCTGGCAAATGTATTAGGTGTAGCCCTACCTGCAACTCTACAAATTAATGTCTGCTAGTGAGACACCATTTGTCAAAGCTGGCAAAGCAGCAAAGCCCCTGGTGGAGTGAGTTCTCATTCCCAAGGAGCAAGGTAAGCCTCTGGCCAGATAAACCACAAGAATCGCATCCACAATTCAGTAGGAGAATCTGTTAGGAGCCCTTCTGTCTTACTACAAATCAGACAAAGAGCTGTTAAAATGATTTGAAACTCTGTCTGTGCTCCAAATAGAAGTGCAGCGCACAACCAAGACTGGGTTTGAGTTTCCTTTGTCAAGAGGGATAGCGTGCAGGGTCACCACTTTAGTCCCTAAAAGCAGAAGTGGGAACTCTAGGCCCATATCCAGGTTGGATCTTAGGATAACACAAAAGTGCTGGCCTGAAATCTAGGAATATTTTATTGAAAGAGGCCTTACAGATCCCCCATCCTCTTGATAAATGTGCCACTTCAAGTCATATAGCCACCTTGTAGAGGAGGCCCTAGTCTGAATAATAGTATTCAACACTGCAGGTTAAAGCCTTCTGAACTCCTCCTCGTCCCATCCAGGGACCAGACTTCGAGGTTCTAGAAGTCTGGGTGTAGGTGCCATATTGTGCCCTGTCCCTGAGAAAGAAGGTGCCTTCTCAGGGGAATCTGCCAGGGAGGGGTTGATGCCATCAGTATGAGTTTTGAGAACCAGGTCTTATTGGCACAATGTGGCACCACCATCAGGTTCTCTTCCATATCCTCCCTGACTTTGAGTCTTACTTGACTCACTTGGGTGAAAGTTAATCTATCTGGGGTGGAGCATGGTTCAAGTGTTAAAGTCGGAGCCCAAGAACCAATCCAGTCTGCTCAAGGCCAATGCTCTGAGTTGCCTGCGTCAGCCTTAGACTGAACAGTCAACGTCAGCCTTAGACGTGGGACCCAGAAGAGCAGTTCCAGCCAAGTCATCTGCTTCCAATTGTTCCAGCCTGCTCTACCAATGCTGCGATCAACAGCTCATGTAGGCGTTTGTTAGTTTTAAGTGGGTTTTGTCGCCATGGTAACTCACGCTACATGGCAACCCTATTCAAGAGCAGGTTTTATTCTGGAATTTAAAGCCAAAATTGCCAGTCTTGTACCTGCTAATTTTTCATTATACTTCTATGAATTATACTTATTTATAATTTTCCACACAGCACTAATCTAAAATGAAAGAGTGAAGCATGTCATTGTTCTCTACAGGCTGTGGGAATGCGGCATCACAGCTGAAGGTTGTGCTGCTCTGGCTTTGTTTCTGAGATCAAACCCATCACACCTTAGAGAACTAGTTCTTTCTTGGAATAATCTACGAGATTTGGGCGTGAGGCTTCTTTGTACGGGACTTAAAGACCCTCACTGTAAACTGAAGAAACTGTGGTAAGAATTTGTCAATCACACTTTTCTGTCCTCTGTAAGGTGTGTCCCTTAAGGTAAAATTTAAAGTCAGCCAATAACACAATTGTACAGTACTACATGCTAAATCTCAGCACGAATTACCGCATTACTGAATCACATAACAGTTTCAAACAGCATCATTGAGCATCAACATCTCATTCTATCAGCAGAAGTATGTGGCAATGCTTGTCTTATACACTGCTTGTCCAAAAGAAAAAAAGTCACCACTTGGATTTAACTGTGCAAATAGGTGCTATGATCTGGGGTTGGCCAGGTCTAGGTTCAGCAATGTTATGCGCCCAAAGATGAGTTAAGCTGACTAACTGAATATACTGAATGACCAGGTTATTTTTCCCTTAATGGCACGGGCATATTCCAGTATGACAATGCAAGGATTCATCGGGCTCAAAAAATGGTTCAGGGAGCATGAGCCATCATTTTTACACATAGATTGTCCACCACAGAGTCCAGGCCTTAACCCCTTGAGAATCTTTGGGATGTGAGATGAGACTTTGAGCACTGGTCAGACTTTCCCATCATCAATACAATATCTTGGTAAAACAATTAATGTAACTCTGGATGGGAATAAATGTTGTGACATTGCAGAAGCTTATCGATATGATGCCATGGCAAATGCATACCGTAGTCAAAGCTAAAAGCGATCCAATTAAATATTAGTGTGACTTTTTTTTTTTTTTTTTTTTTGGACGAGCAGTGTATAGCCTTCCTGCTCTCAGCAGAGTCAATAACAAACTACAGACATTTCAACAGCAGTTTTGTCATTCACTACAGGTTAAGAGAATGCGGTGTCACAGAAGAAGGTTGTGCTGCTCTAGCTTCAGCTCTCAGGTCAAATCCTTCATACCTGAGACATCTTAGTCTATCTGAGAATAACCTAGGATGCTCCGAAGTGCAGTTACTTTGTGATCTAAAGGATGATCCAGCTTATAAACTGGTGGAACTTTACTATTGTAAGTATATTTTGTACCATTATTAATCTATTAACAGTCTTTCATTCATATATCATATATCTGGTAATATGAATATGCTAATATCTCGGGCTGTGTTTTTCTGAAATTCATCTGCTGACTTGATGTGACAGCAGTAATGTACTACCTGTGTTTTATTGTAGGACTCTAAGTTTCAACAGAGACTGAAGACAGACAGTGATCACTGCGATTTGTGACTTTGCAATGTAATTTTTCTCTATTCTTCTAAAATAAGAGTGTAATACTTTATAAACACTGTCTATACAACTGAGGTATAGATGAAACCGTTCTTGACTTGGGTTACTGAGAGGAGGAATTGCTTTTCTTATGCCTTAGCAGCAGAGGGAGACAAACACTACAAATAATATCAGTATTTGTTTTACTGTCAATTCATGAGTGATAATCAAAAAAAATATACAGTGCCATTACAGTTTATGCATTTAAAGAATCAGAAAAGCTGTTCATATGCACTATTATTGAAATTAGTGTAACTAGAAATGTTACAGATGAAAGTTTGATCTCTTTCCAGGTCAGTCTCAATGAGTTTTGACAATTTCATAATAGTTTGCATAATTTATGACTTATATTAGTTAACGAAAAATGTACACCTTAGAGCTACAGCTGAATATATTTCACAAATGAATCTCCATTGCAACACTCCAATTAATAAGAACCCATTTGTCACAATAATTACATTCCTCCCCACTTATCTAAATCCATCTGTTAAGGTAAAATACTGTTGTCATAGTATTTTATTGTCGTAGTATTTTAGTAAAAAATACATTCAAGGGGCCTTGTTGTTCCCCACTATAGAGAACCATTAAAACCTGCAGAAAGAAGAAGAGCAGGCGCACAATTTATAAGCTAAAAAACTAAAAACCTCACATCACACATGCAGAGAAAGATACAAAGAGTTTGATTATTCCAGACGTTACAAGCACTACAATACAGAGAGCCGCTCTGAGGAGGAGACAGCTGTGCTGCAGCACAAGGTCATAGATCCATAATCCTGCGCTGCGCGACGCTAGATTAAAAACTCCCAGTTTTGATTAAGAAAGCAGGGTTAGAGGATTACGGTCCAGTGAACAAAAATGAAAGCAGTTTTAAACTCAATCCCGGAGTTCATCAAAAATACAAACCTCAGACTGTCATCTCAACCCGCAGATTAATGCAAAAGCTTCTTTCAAGCTTCTGTGCAGCTCATACTTTCATTCATCAGAAGAGATGATATGTGACAGTGACTACAAAAAAATAGTCTGAATTATGAGATAAAAAGCCATTGTGACAAAGTCAAATTTCAACAATTTATCTCATGAATACAAATTAAGGTAATGTCAAAATAGGATTTTTTTTGTTTTTGTCATCATGTAGTCTTTTTTAGTCAATCATTTTCAATTTGTAATTTGTCAATTTTAAGCTATGGCAGTTATGACTTTTTAATCTGTATTTTTTTTATTATTTTACTTTAAACTCGCAATTACAGCAGTATGTCATAACTTTAAATTATGACCAGATTGTAGTATCAAGTAATTTTGACTGATTATATAATATTTTGACTCTATTATGACTTGATCACATAATTATTTACCAAAGCAATACTATACAAAGTAGACAAAAATGTTTGACAAGATTGTGCATCTATATTTGCAATTTCCTTTTTTTGTTTGTCTTTTGTTTTGTCCCTGAGAAAATAAATATTTTTTAACAATATGAGTAAAAGGTGTGTACATTTTATCAGATCTTTGGAGGGTGACATGTTTGAATTCACCTTTTGTTTCATGTCTTGGCCAGATGAAAGAAATAAAAGAGTGCGAGATTTTTCCATCTGGTTCTGACAGGCTTAAAATCCCATTTGATGGGAGGCAGAAATCACGCACACTGTACATGAGAAATCTAACCTGATCTTCATTTGCATGGAATCATTTCACCGGTCTCTTATGAACTCAGAAATGATTCTTTTGATGGGCCGAGCCCTGAAGCCAGCGCTCGTAATCATATGGAAATTGTGAGACATGAGAAGTAAAAGAAACTGCCATATTCATAGCAGGTATCGGAGGGTTCAAGGGGGACTTAAAACCAAACCTGTGGAGAGATGTCAAGCCCTCGAAAAGCTCCATAGTACCTCCATATGATAACTTCTTCTACAATTATTCAGAAAGATCTTGTAAAGTTTACAAGGAAGCAACAGTTCACCAAAAAATAAACAGCACACGTCCACGTGTGTGTAATGAGTGCATCTGGGACAACAAATGTAATGTGTTCCTCAAAAAAATGTAAAAAAAAAAAAAAAAAAAGAAAATATCGCCCTTTCTGTTTCTCGCGGAGGGATTTTTTTTGTGCTTCGGCAATGCTCCTGTGCGCGGATTAATCTTGCCACCAGGGCGTATCTTTCGCTTTACATCCACATATATTTCACTATATTATATATCCTGCGTCACCTGAACAAGTAGCACATCTGAAATTAAAACGTAAAAGTTTGCTAGATGTCTACGGAGCCACTAAAACCAAACGTCTTACCTGTTTATCTGCGTCTTGTCTTTGATCGGTTCGGATCTCGGGGCTGTCGCCATTTGTCAAAAGACATACCGATATTTACTCTCGTTTTACCACAGACTTCTGCGTTTGAGTTTTTTGGATTTGGCATCAGGGTTCCACGGATGTTTACCATAACTGTTCATGTTTAACTCACATGTTTAAATCTAAACAAATGAACGCTATTTTTTTGCTGTTTGACGGAAGTGACGTGAACACGCGAAGACGCCAATTTCCCGCGAAAACGCACACTACGCCTCAAAATATAAATCGATATCCTGTCGTATAGTTTCAAATCGAGGTCTCAAATTTTTAACCTAACGGGTTACACACTGTAACTTTAATTCATCACAATGTTGTTTCAGCAGAAGCCCACCAAGGTTCAATAATAAAATAATTAAATTCAATTCACGTATTTTCAGACCCCTAAGACTTGACGTCCATTCCCGAAAGAAACTTTGTGTGCCAAAAATCATTAAAGCAAATAATAAAAGAGCAAATGAATCAAGAAACCAATGACACATATATTGTGCTCATAAAGAAATCATTTCAAAGTGATAAAATATTTATATGCATTTTCATAAGTGTCAAACGATACAAAAGCAGAAATGACAAAATAAAAAGGACTTGCACGGGTGCTCCTGTAGAGTGGACTGAATAAAATGTAACCAGCCTGTTTATCAGAGGTTTTGTCCTATAACCAGCCTTAAACACAAAAAGAGCCGTGAAAAACAAATCCAAAATCCACATCACTCTGCATATGAAACATTACATATGCTCTGTTCAGTTATGATTTTGTCACTCCGCTCAACATTGAGACACGTTTGCTCATTCTCACTATTAGAAAAGGGTTCGTATAACACAGTTTTAAGACAAATATTACCCACAGTCGTTGAATAAAAGAAGTCATTTCATAAGAGAAAGGCTAAGACAGTCAGAATGAGTCGGAAGGTGAAGTATGTAACTCCTACATCAACAAACGCAATGCAACAAAATGCAAAAATGATTTTCAAACAAAATTTCTCATCTTACATTTGACATTTCACGCATGCTAAAACAGAGTAACGCTGCATAACGTAACAAATTTATCATCGTTGCTATGCAATATCGAGAAACCGTTCTAAGCTCCTTTTTGAAAAACGGATAATATTTTAATTCTACACCGTCTTGATAAAAGTAGCCAGAAGTAAACAAAAATTCATACGAAACTGTAAAAATGCTTTTACTGAAAAAGACATAAAACTAGCATTTTTCCAAATGAGCGTATCCTTTGTTTTAAAGACTTTCCTATTATTGCAATAAACTGTAATGTGAAACTCATTTTGAATAATAACGTAATAATGAAAACGAAATAAAATAAAAGTGTTGTTCGCACGCTTCGGGAAAATCCACCTGTGAATGAATGACGTTTGACTCATTTTGACATGGAAAAATTACGCACATCACCTATAATAAAACCCGCAGACATGTCTTGTCATAAATTAAGGAGGAATATGTCTGTAAAGAATAAAACGTTCAAGTCTTTTAATCTAAATACAAACTACATGGACGTGGACTACTCTACAATATAGTAACTGGTGCAATAGTTAAACGTACACTTCTGTCTATACTTGTCTTATTGTTTGTCCATCTGAAAATTGAAAATGTTTCAAAAAAAAAAGTTGACGTTGAAAATGTCGCTCAGCGTCCAAGGTCGCCACCATTCCGGTCATCGTTTAATTGCTGTTTAGTCAGAGTATATGCGTTTTTAAGAAGGTTAAGGAGCAAAAAGTACGTTATAAAACTCCCACAGACGTCCTCTGAGGTCCAGCGATGTCCGTCAGCTCCATCAGTATTTATTGTGCCATTCACACTGTCCCACGCTCACCTCCTCGATGTCCAGGTTCTTCCTGGATTTGTAGATAAACTCGCCGATGGCCACGAACACGGACAGGACGAGTCCAGCCGCCAGGACGATGAAGATTCCTCCGATGTTCTCCACTCCCAAAGCGCTGGCCTCTTTACTGTCCTCCTCGGGACAGCCGTTTCCTCGCCACCACTTCTCCTTCATCATGTGCAGTTTCCCCTCTTCCTGTAACTGCAGGATGGCGATGGTCACCTTGTCACGATACGGGGAACCTGAGAGAGACCCAGAATTATTATCCTTAACTAAAACTATAACACACACACAAAAAGTTTTGCTTTAACTAAAACAGTATATAATATAATAAACAGAAGTAGTTGCTGAGGCAACATTTCTCATTTTAATTTAATTTAAATTAATGTAAAAACTAAAATGGAAATAAAAATTTTAAATATTCATTTTAATGTGAAGACCTAAAAAAATAAACAAATTATTTAAAAGTGCACACACACACACAAAGACTAAACCTTAAGTAAATTGAAAACGGAATAAATAAAAATAAAAGCTGGATGTCAATTATCAATGAAAGCTATAATAATATAGAAATAATATTAATTTAACATTCATTTAATTTGGATAAAATTTTAATTTGGATTTATTTAGCACTAAAATAACTAAAAGTGAAATAAAAATGACTTACTAACACTAATAACTGATAACAATGAGAGAATACAACATTTTAAAGAAAATAAACATAAAATATAAAGATGAAATAGTAAAAAATATATAAAAAATATGAAATTATGATAACAGGTTAATTTAACATTTTTATAATGCCAGTTCTTTTATTTTGCATTTTATTTGACACAAAAAAAAAATATATATATATATATATATATATATATATATATATATATATATATATATATATATATATATATATATATATATATATATGACGAGTCGGCTGCCCCTCCTCTTTATTGTCACCATCACCCCGTCCTTTATTCGCCGCCCTTCACCAGGCTCCCGACGGGAGTGGGTGTGTTCGAGAGGAGGGGCGTGGTATTGGCCAGGTCTGGCGGCGTGTGACGAGGCACACCTGAAGGGGATTTAGCCTTGTCACCGCCGCCGTTAAATGCCCTGCGCGCCTCTCCTCGGAGACCGGTCTCTTCCCCGTGCATGCACGCTGGTGTCCTCGTGGGTCCAGGAAGGGTGCGCGATGGACCTCACCCCGCCGTCCGAGAAGTGCGTCGTGGGACCCCCGTAGTCCAGGCTGTGAGCACACAGCTCATCCCACTCTGCCGCCGGAGCAAAGAAACGACGGAGACGCCGCGGAAGAAGCCGCCGCCCCTCGCGCCCGGGCCAAAAAAGGGGCGCGTGCGACCGCCGACTCCGCCCCTTACCTGGACCCTTCCCCCCTGGAACACGGCCTCAACCTTCACTTTCCCCGCGGCACGACGAGGACACCAGATCCCCCCTTTTATTTGGACACTTTTCCCATGGACACTTTATTTTGTATTATTATTATTTTTTGTCAATAAAAGCCTCTCCGAGGCCTGACGCCACGCCCACTGTGTCTGTCGCTGGCTCCTCCCGTCACAGTGGTGGAGAATGCGGGCAAGGCGGAGCTTAGACGGCACAGTTGGGCGACATCTGATGACGTCATCCCCTCTCGCTGGTACCCATGCCGGGATGGAGGAACAACGGAGACTCGCTCCCAGCCACCAGGAAGGGTAAGTGACGCTTGCTTATGGTCATTTACCCGGTGGCTGGTTGAGCATTCCGACTAATTCCCGGTTTCTCTGTCCCGGTGCGAGAGGGGAGTTGCCCGGAGAGGAATCCCTGCCCCGCCCACTCCGACCGCTGGAGCCTGGTTGAGGAAGGTAGCACTCCTGCGTGGGCGGCGACCGCCTGACGGGGTTGACGCTTGGGGAGGGGAATGTGACGAGTCGGCTGCCCCTCCTCTTTATTGTCACCATCACCCCGTCCTTTATTCGCCGCCCTTCACCAGGCTCCCGACGGGAGTGGGTGTGTTCGAGAGGAGGGGCGTGGTATTGGCCAGGTCTGGCGGCGTGTGACGAGGCACACCTGAAGGGGATTTAGCCTTGTCACCGCCGCCGTTAAATGCCCTGCGCGCCTCTCCTCGGGAGACCGGTCTCTTCCCGTGCATGCACGCTGGTGTCCTCGTGGGTCCAGGAAGGGTGCGCGATGGACCTCACCCGCCGTCCGAGAAGTGCGTCGTGGGACCCCCGTAGTCCAGGCTGTGAGCACACAGCTCATCCCACTCTGCCGCCGGAGCAAAGAAACGACGGAGACGCCGCGGAAGAAGCCGCCGCCCCTCGCGCCCCGGGCCAGAAAAAGGGGAGCGCGTGCGACCGCCGGACTCCGCCCCTTACCTGGACCCTTCCCCTGGAACACGGCCTCAACCTTCACTTTCCCCGCGGCACGACGAGGACACCAGATCCCCTTTTTATTTGGACACTTTTCCCATGGACACTTTATTTTGTATTATTATTATTATTTTGTCAATAAAAGCCTCTCCGAGGCCTGACGCCACGCCCACTGTGTCTGTCGCTGGCTCCTCCCGTCACAATATATATACAGTATGAGATAAAACATCAATAAATATCCTTTTAAACTTTAAACTTCTTAATCCTTTTAAATAATATTTATAACAATATATTGCTACACATTCCTTAAACTAACAATGAAGATACTTCTTATCATTTAATAGTCTTTGTTAATGTTTATTTTGCATTAAATAATAGTTTTACCAACAAAAGCTGTATCTGTTACCGTTACTTGAACATTTCTGACAGTATATTACGACAGTGTTTTTTGTGAGCGTATCAATAGGAGTGCCCACTCCGTAGCCCTTGGAGTCGATGAGTCCTCCGATCTGCGTGAGGTTACAGTTTCTCTGGCTGATGTACTCGATGCTGGTGGACTCCATCAGAAGAGCGTAGTCTGTGGTTAAAACCCGCTGGATTCCTTCTCTGTTATTTTTCACCAGCGCCGTGTTCTTCCGGCTGCTCATGAACGCCCACATCTTCTCATAGGTGGAGATCTTTGATTTCTGTGAAAGATTTATGACGGTATTATAGTAGAGCACATAAGTTCTATAACTCGAATGTCACTTTAGCAGCGTGTATATTAAATGATAAATGAAAATGTGTATATCAATGCAAGTTTGTGACGGTCCTTACTGAAGTTAAAAATTAAAAAATTTAAATAAAATACAAAAAATGCATTATAATTAGTGCTGTCGAAAGATTAAATAAAAGTTTTTTTTACATGATATATGTATGTTTACTGTGTTTATTTATTATGCATATATAAATACACACACGTTTAGCAAATGTTTACATGTATATAAATGCATATTTTTATATTATTAGGTTTTTATTATATATATACATATATATATATATGTATATATATATATATATATATATATATATATATATATATATATATATATATATATATATATTTATATGTGTGTGTGTTTTTATATATACATAATAAATATACACAGTACAGTCATTTGTTATGTAAACAAAAACATTTATTTTGGATGCGATTATTCATGATTAATTCTTTGACAACGCTAATTATAATATAACATTCAAAATAATATCAAATTAAAAATAAATAATACAATTTAAAATAATATATTAATTAATTAAATAATATTAAAAATAAAATAAAATTCAGAAATAAAATACAACAATGGCCACCAGGATCTTTTGATTAAAAAAAAGACAGCATTAGTCATTAAAATATTAGTATTTATCTGCAAATTAGTCTAGTTTCTCATCCTTTTTATGAGTGCATCTTTTTTTTACAGTTTGGAATGTTGATCATTTAATTAAGAAATAAGATAACGCCATATTAAATATTTAAATATATTTAACTAGGACCATAACTGTCATTTCATAATCAAAATTAGGAGCCAATACTGTTGTTTTCTGAAAGAGGATGTTCACAATATCCACTCCCAAAAACCATAAGAAATTATTTACACCCATAGTGCAAATTTCAAGGGTTTTTATAGTATGAGCAGTGTTTCATTGTGACAAAATTCATGTTATAGCTTTGAATAAATTTACAGTACGCCGATCTTACTACTGGATTTCCTGTGCTTATGTCTTATTTCTGCCATGAAATCCTCCTTTGCTGCGCTGCTTCAGATCAGTGCTGTGACAGATGTCCTCATAACGCTCTCTTTCTCTATAAGCTGCTTTAATTCGCCCCGTGCATGTATTTCCCGCTGGCTGAGGTCCGTGTGCGTGTAAAATCACAGGTTTTGTGTCTGGAGGTGTAACTGCTGTTTGCCCATCAAACCTCAAACCACCTGTCTAAAGTCAGCGCCAAATAAATGCATCACAAACCACCCACGCATTGCATCAAATGTTATACAGGCTGATTCTTTGCTTGTGGAGATTAATAATAATAATAATGATGATGATACAAAGCGAGTTGCCTAACCTTAAAGAAAGTCATAGTGGAGCCGTCCCTCACGGCGCCGTATTCGATCTTGGTCTGTTTGGCCAGATCATCGGCAGAGTCTATGGGCGAATCCATTCGCTCCACGGTGAGGAAAGCAGCCAGGTTAGCCGTGTAGGACGAGATGATGATGAGGGTGAAGAACCACCAGATACCTCCAACAATCCTGGTGGACAAAGCCTTGGGCATCAACTCCGATCCTGACCATGAGAAATAGACAGCCAGTTAACAGATAAATGGTTAAATAACACATATATAATTGCAATATGCAATGTATATTTATATATTATATATTTACAGTATATAATATAAAATAAGACATAATTTAATATAATATAATATAATAAAATGCATGAAGAGAACAGAATGAAAAAGCCTATATATTTTTAGTCTTGTTTCTAGCAAAAATATTTTTAAAAAATTGAATTTTTTAGACAAATATTGCCTACAAATATTGACAAATCAGTCAAAAATTAAATGACCTTTTGATTAGAACAAGTTAAATAATCTGCCAATGGGTTAGGCAAACAGAAAACAAGATTATTTTGTTTATCTCATTGACAGATAAAGCAAAAACTCACTTAATTTTTACTGTTTTTCTGAAAACAAGACATGTTTTGTTTTGAAAATCCTTCTTGATTTTAGAATTTCTAGATGTTTTGGCAAAAATCTAGGCTAGAAAAGCATTTTTGCCAGCGCTGAGGTGAAACCGCGTGTGTTAAATCTCATACCTTGCTGCATAAGAGCTCCAACGCCAAACCAAACACTGTTGATTAAGGTGAAGTTGTTCTCGACAACATCCGAATCAGGGTTGCAGGGATGAGGGTTGTACCATTCATACGGGGTGAACCTGCAGAAGAGCGCCGACATACTGTAAATCTACTGTAAATACACACAAATCAGCAGTGTGGCCGATGCGTTTTAAAAGCAAATTCAGGTCAAGTAAATACAAGTTTAAAACAGTACAATTCCTGTTTAAACGTTTTCAGTTGACAATATTAGGATGGAATTTTATTGATGTAATAGTTTAATTGCATATAATGTGTAATTTAAACTAAAACTAGGTGTGATACTCTACCTAAAATGGTGAATCTAAATTATTTAACGTCTCTGAATCAACCTGAATATACAAATGTATGCAAACAAATCAGGTAGAAATAACTATTTATATAAATTTATCTAATATCTATTCATGTTGAAATTAGTTGGAATGGCAATCAACTTAAACAGTTGTTTATGCTACAAATAAAGCTCTACTAACTAACTAACTAACTAGTTAAACATAATTCTAAGTTAAAAAGTTTGATGCAAACTGTTTTTTAAACTGTTGTTTAAAACAAAACGTGTTTGCTGAGTGTCTGCCAAAAAAAGATAACTTCATTAAAAATCATGTTTTATCTGCAGAAGTATGATTTAAAGGTGCAGTACGTAAGATTAACGGCAGCTAAAACGAAGGCATTCCACCTCTGAGCCCAAATTTGAGAGTTGAATTACTGGTTATAGCATTATTTTTCTGAGAAATAGCTATGTAAACATAACATGATTCGTTGGCAGCAATACACTGTGTTTTTCGACAACTGAAAGTGGGCAGGATCATACAGATTAAAGATGCAGTATGTTGGTACTAAATGGGTACTGCGATTCCAGTCTGCACGAAACTGAGAATTACTGGCTATAGCATTAGTTTTCAGAGAAACAGCTATACGTGTTTCCTAACTATCTATAAACATATTGTATTATTTTTGGCTTTAAAAGAGTCAAAAACTTATATACAGGACCTTTAAAGTGCCCCCTATTATGGATTTATGAGGTTTAATGCAGTGTGTAACAGCTCTAAGTGAATGAAAACATCCTGCAAAGTTTTAAACCTGAAAGTGCACCATGTATAAAGTTACTCAAAAAGTCTCTCAAAAGAAAGAGTTGAATCCGAATCATTGAAATGAGTCCCAAGCAGTTGTGAAAACATTAGCGTACCGCCTGCCCACTTTTGTTGGTCTTTTCGGGTTAGTCTGAACAAAAATGCTAATTCGCTCTTCCCCACTAGATGTTGCTTACAAACACCGCTTTAAGCAAAAGAGACCAAAAATAAATAATTGAACGAGTCATTTGACCTTGCATGCTTGTCAAAATGTTATTTGGGACTCCCAAAACCAAAATATAAACCTTGTGTAACCCATAATAAGGGCACTTAAAATAATTCAAATATGAATTTGCAAAATGAAGACAAACGAGCTGGCCAAGAATGTGTTGTTGAGCTATTACTGCTGGGCAGCAAAACCAGAGCTAATTAACTACAATCCAACAAGACATCAGAAGCATGAAACCGGGCCAATTTGAAGAATTAAATTCCACATAGAGGTTAAAACGGGTTGATATGGATTTTACCTGGCAATGACGAACAGCACACAGCTGACCCCGAGGCAGGCCAGCAGCACATACATCCAGATGTCCGGAGAGAGCGGGTTCAAGAACGAGAAGACACCTGGATTGGTGCCATTGGGTTTGTGGTAGAGGATAGAGATTCCCAGAGTCATGAAAGGCTTGGAAAAATCGATGACTTTCTCTCGTACGTAAGTGATGGTGAGCGGCGCCACGGCCAAATCTGCCACCTGTGATGAAGCCAGTGAGAATTAATTGATGCTCAAGACTATTTGAAATGATTGCTGGATGACCCACAAAGCTCTTAATTATTAGACTTACGTGATCGATCAGCTCTCTGACCATGCCGTTCCACTCTCCTTTGTCATTCTGAGCTCCGTATTTCCCATCGGACACCAGTTTGACTTCATAGGAAAAGCCAAGGATGTTGGACAACTCCTTCAGGAGATCCAAACAGTAGCCTTCAAACCGATCGTTGCCATACAGAGGCTTATCTGACTTCTTGTACATCACATATGGGTTTTCCTGCGGGGGGCAAAAGTGCTGTTAGATGCAGGTGGATGGTTTTGTTGGTGCTCTGCTTTGGTTGATTCCTACCAGAATCGTGGTGACGATGAGCGTGCGGTTGGCCATGGAGTCAGTGACGTTGGTGTTTTTGTCTTTGTTGCTGTCTGTCAGGTTCAGGCCAGTGTTTGAGTTCCACACGCCGATCTAAACAGATGCGGAACCACATGAGCAAGGAGCTGAATTTTTTCCGACGCTGAATAGTGTTTATTCTACAGGAAAGACTAAGGGAGTAATACACCCGAAATTTAATTTACTTATTCTCATGTTGTCGTGTGTTAAATGGGTGGCATTAGAATGAGTAAAATATTAAATATTTGCCAAAGAGAAATGTGTTACCCTTCTCTGGTTTAAAACGCTGTTATTTTTAATTGTTATTTGCACAGATACTATTTAAACTGAACTGAGCTGGACAATGATGTCTCTGAATTCAATGATGAAATGCCTTTAACTGAAAATTTAATATTTAATCTGTTTAATCTGATAGATAGATAGATAGATAGATAGATAGATAGATAGATAGATAGATAGATAGATAGATAGATAGATAGATAGAAAGATAGATAGATAGACAGAGAGAATGAAAAAAAAATTATATAATACAACGATAGATAGATAGATAGATAGATAGATAGATAGATAGATAGATAGATAGATAGATAGATAGATAGATAGATAGATAGATGGATGGATGGATGGATGGATAGATGATAGATAGATCGATAGATCGATAGATAGATAGATAGATAGACAGAGAGAATGAAAAAAAAATTATATAATACAACGATAGATAGATAGATAGATAGATAGATAGATAGATAGATAGATAGACAGACAGACAAAAAGGATAAAACATATAGGTTTATTTTTATATATACTGTATTTTGAGTAATCCAGCAGATACAGGGCTCTGTCAGTGTTCCTGTTCATGACCCATTCGTGTAAATCCACTGAAAGACGTAACTCCTCTGAGATGGTCTTTGTTTCTCTGCTGCGCAGTATCTTCATTCGCTACGCTACGTCAGCGCTGTCTGATAGCTGTTGTCACGGGGAGCGTTGTAAAATATGCATTAAGAGAGAGTCCTCAAATTGAGCGCTTGGCGTGCGATTAGTGCTCATAAACAGATGTTTTATAAAATGAGCTCTGCATTGTTGACTCTATGAGTGATGGGGTATTTCATAAATGGATGCAGAGCTCTTAGCTACTTTATGTAGCGTTTGGTTTAGAGCCACCCGCTGAGAGTTTGGCAGCGTTAGAAAAGGAGATAAATTACGTTTATTTAATGCAATTATAAATAAGTGATAAAACTAAGTATAATCCATAACTGAGCCAACATGAGAGCATATGAGTCATCAAAAACATCTAGACACAAGAGGTATTAGCAGGTTGAGGGTCATAAATGGAAAAAGCACCATGGTAATACTATGTTTTTTGTAGGAAATAACATAGTATCATACAGTACCATGGCATGTTTTATAAGGAGAAAAGGGACGCCACTTTTTGTCGTTCAATACAAACCTTCTTCCACACTTTGTTAAAACGACCACTTTCCATAAACTGCTAGTGAAAACAAAACAGAAATTTGACATGTATGACAGATATTTAGACAGACGCTGATCATGCAAACGCAACGGTTTTCTGGTTTTACCTTTTCCATCCCGTCCTCTTTCAGACTGATGATGTCGAGGTCGAAGTCTTTCCTCAGGCCGTCCGTCTTGTTTATGATGATCTGTCCGGTCAGTCCGTTCCACTGAGCCTACAGGAAGAGAAGAAATCTGATTTCATTCCAGAACAGATTAAAGATGAGGGTGTTGTAATAAAGAAAGATGATAAAACTCTGATTGCTCATTTGCTTTTATTTTAAATCTCACTTTAGAGGCCAGATGCAGCATTATCATCATTATCATTAGTTGAGAATGTGTTTTTGGCTCATGCTAAGCCCAGTGTTTCCAACTTTTCCTTGATGGATTAGCTTACACGCATATTGTTATGTGTTTTGGGAGGCATTCTGCCATTATGGTAATCGTACAGTGAAGTGCAAACAGGAAAGTTAGAGTGAGAGGGAGTGAGACTGGAACCCGGAAACCCATGATCCCACAACACATTAAATTAAAACACACACATATACATATGTGCACAAACACATATATAAAATGTTTTATTTATATTTCATTTTATTTTAAATGGCATGTATATAAGGATGCTGATTCATTTTTGCATTGTAAAAATTATATATATATATATATATATATATATACATACATTATTCTTTTCTATTCTGTTATAATTATTTTAAATTGTATTAACTGGATTAATTATTTCTAAATAAATAAATAAATAAATATATATATATATATATATATATATATATATATATATATATATATATATATATATATATATATATATATATATATATATATAGTAGTCAACAATTGAACTGGAACAAAATCTTTTATCAAAGTTGTCCTAAAACACACATATATATACACACACACACACAGCCCCATTCATCTAATGACAAATAGCTAAGAGGAATAATACATAGTCACATGATCAACAGAAGTGCCCAGAGCAATAGATCAGCTCAGTTCTGCGAGGAGTTGTTAGTAAATGGACTTTATAATCAAGCTTATGTAGTGAATATGTGAGGTCTTAAGCCAAATGGAGCAACTGTTCTATCCAACACATGATTCAGTGGTTCTTTTATCCAGAACATGTGAATTTATGAGGATGCGGTGCTCATATACTGTAGCCAACAGACGTTCAAGCCTCGTGTGCAAATCTAATGGATTATTTCTTTAATTTGCTGTTCTTTAAGAATTAAAATAGGGTGGATAGCATTCATAATCTTCACATACATTAGTGGAGCTCAGACTGACCGCATATACTTTCGCTGAGGTCACGTGATCTTTGTCCAGATTTGTTCTAGTCATTATTCTCTAGCATAAATCTTACTTGATCCTTCCTTTTCTATCACGTCCTGCTCAGATCACATGTACAGTGGGCTTCAATTACCAAAAGAACACTAGATTAAACACACCAGAACCAGCGGTGCTTAATGTAGACTGTGTTTACTGTCCCATTCACGCTCACTAAGATCAAGAAGGTCATCATCATCACCATCATCAATAGAAAGGGCATAGGTTTGATTTTTGGCAAAATTATTGCTAGGGATAATTTAGTAGTTGCTGGACATTTGTAGGGACAACCTAGGACCTTGAAAAACATATCAAGCGATGGCGAAAATTATGAGTTAATCCAAATTTCACGAACACAAACTTGTTAACTATGGTGACCGTATGTGCCATTTTTTCCCAGACACGTCCTTGCCAGGATTTCTGTATTGCTTTGATTCAAAGTACCTCAAGAGTGTTTTGAAAACGATGTCATACACCGTGTATGCAAAAGACAAAGTCAAAACCTCGATATTTTAGGCAATATAGAAATCCTGGACAGGATTTTAATTACTGAACTGCATTAATAATTTGATTTGTTGTACTGCTTGAGAAAAAAGCAATCTGAATCCCAATCCCAATCCAACTCAATCTGAATCAAATGACTCACTCCACTCTGAAATTCCAAACTAATTTAAATGATTTGCGAACCCGCTTAGAAGTTCTGACCTAAATCAAATGATATGTGAACCCACTCCAAAGTTCGGATCTAATTTAAATGAATTGTAAACCCACTCCAAAATCTTTAAATCAAATAATTCACGCTATATTCGAACCGGTTGTAGAGCTTTGCTTGAATCACATTTCAGTGTTTGGAGAACCCACTCAGATGTCCTGACCTAAATCAAATGATTTGCGAATCCACTCCAAAGATCCGATCTAATTTAAATGAATGTGAACCCACTCCAAAGTGTTTAAATCACATAATTTGCAAACCCATTCTGATGTTTCGATCTAATTTAAATAATTCGCAAAAACCACTCCAAAGTCCCGACCTAAATCAAATGACTCGCGAATCCACTCCAAAGTCCTGATCTAATTTAAATGATTCGCGAACCCACTCTCAAGTCCCGACCTAAATCAAATGATTCGCGCTATATTCAAACCGGTTGTAGCGCTTTGCTTGAATCACATTTCAGTGTTTGGAGAACCCACTCAGACGTCCTGACCTAAATCAAATGATTTGCGAATCCACTCCAAAGTTCTGACCCACTCCGAACCCATTCTGAAGTTCAAATCGAATTTAAATGATTTGCAAACCCACAAAGAAGCCCTGACCTAAATCAAATGATTTGCGCTATATTCGATCCGGTTGTAGCGCTTTGCTTGAATCAGACCCTTTTCACATTTCAGTGTTTCTCGGGAGCAAAAGTAAGGTTAACGTTGTAATGCAGGTCCATTTGGTAACAACTGTGTTCAGCACCACTAGTAGACCAGAAATGACACGCTTCACCTTTAAATGAACACAGCCCCACTGTAATGAGTTCACCCACACTGCATCACTAATTCAGCTAGAGCCATTACACTCTCGTCCAACACACATTCATCCTTAGGCAGCAATGCCAACATGCTGACTCAACAATACCTCCTCCAACACAGGAAGCTCTGACAAGAACACTTGGAAGTTATCATTGGGAGAGAAAGATTGTCCGCACATAAATCATGTGCAGCTGTTTAGAAGTGGCTCGAAACTCTTTCCAGAGAAGTGAGTAATGATGCAGTTAGACTAAACAGACTGACTCTCTATTAGAGTTCAGAAGCGTCTGACACGGTTTAAAGAGTATAAATGATCATTCGTTTACCAATTACTCATTCCAAACATACGTGATGAGTACATGATGATCTGTGGGTGAACTGAAACGAGGGTTTGAACAGGTGCTTTTACCTCTTTGAACATGCTGATGAATCGCGACCCGAAGCGCCAGGGTTTGTGTCGGTGACACTGCAGTGAGCTGACGGTGATCTGAGACGCTCGCTGCGACGCGGCAGCAACCATATACACAGCATCATACATCAGCGCTGCTTCAGTCTGCGGCACAGACAGAAATGAGCCATTACATGTGAAAATAGACCAAGTGAATCTGTTCACATAATGAAATCACTCGCCTGATTTTGATTCAAATTGTGTCTTCAAAAGAACTTAATATTCAGTATTATTAATTATGAATTATTAGCAATGCCTTCTGTAGAGCTGCCTTATAGCTGAATCAAATTTGTTTCAAAACAGATTCAATTTTGATTCAACTGAACTGAATCAACACTGAACTGACTTGAGCTGAATAATGAAAATGAAGGAATTTAATTTATTTTATAATTGAACTTTGCAACATTGACAAAGTTATTCAGTTGACTTTGAACTTTGCTGAATTGAGTAGTATATCATATCTTCATATATACAGTATAAATCATAAATACCATAGTATTATATATATATATATATATATATATGTGTGTGTGTGTGTGTGTGTGTGTGTGTGTGTGTTGTGTGTGTAGAAAATACTAATATCATATCTTCATATATATGCAAGAACAACCTTTAACATACATAGAACATTTGCATTCCACAAAAGGTTCTTTATAGTTTAACAATTTCTTTAGGTCTATTAGATTATCTTCTTCTTGAGAACTGATTGCTGAAAGGTTCTCTGAGAAACTCAAAAATGTTCTTCTATGGCATCAATGTAAAACCCCCATCTAGAACATTTATTTTCAAGACAAAACAAGGTGAGAGTGAACAGACTGTCATCATTCCATCCAGCAGACCGGTCTCGGGTTTAGGTGGAGCCTGCAGTCGCTCCATGGACCATTTCTCCACCACTGACGCCACATGAGGGTTGTCGATGTTGAGCAGACGGAAACCCGTCATGTTCACGCCACTGTATCGGTACGGCTCCAGGTCCAACGCAAACAGATCCTGAAGTGTGTCATACAGTTACATCAATATATGAAGGTTAACAATAGATTCCTTTTCATAAAACGCCTCTTGGTTTCTAGCTGTAGAGCGCGGTATGCATGACCTATTTTTGTAGGCCTAAACCAAGAAACAAGCTTTTTAGGACTTATTCTTTTAACATCCTGAAGTCGATGAGATTCTGGTAAATGCTCTGTGGTGAAAACAAGTTCAAGATATTTTCGAGTTTTATTCTATGACACAATATACCACATTGGTACTTTTTTTTTTTTTAAATGTTACTTGTTATGAAAGGTAAACTCACTTTCACAGCCTCTTTGTGTTAAAATTGCGCTCCTTTAAAGTTTTAGCGACGTGTGACCGTGGTATAGTTTGTTTAAAGTCTACTTTTAGTTTTTTACTTATGGCAGTATTTAGGTTTCAGAATTCAATAGTTGGGAGGATTGTCATGTGACGTGTATTTCCAGATTGGACTAAAAAAAATATGAAACTCACCAGAGTGGTAAAGAAGAAATGGTAATATTCAGTCATCATGCCCATAGACAGCAGCTACATCAGAAAAAGAAAGAGAAAAGTTAAAATCTCATCTGCACCACCATCTTACATCACTCCTATTATTCATAAATAACCCGCAGATTTCATTTTTTCAGCCTTTCACATCATTTCTGATTATTCTTTTCCTCTGTCTCAGTGTTAGTTAGGTTGAGTTAAGGATCTGGTGTAATAAGAAGCACGAGTTAAGTTTCTAGAGACCTGAAATCAAAACGCTGAAATAAAGCATCTCTGCATCTTTTAGAAAATACGGCAAGAATCTTTTCCCAGAACTTTCAAACAAGGCGATCTTTGCTTTCCCAGTCAAAATTAGTCATATTCAAAATTCAAACTGTGTTCAAACATTCAAATTTGAATTGCAAATCTGCATCCTGTTTGGAACTGAATTGGAATTTAAAATGGAATTTACCTGTTTGAGGACGTCTGCTGCCGTCTGGTATGAGCAGTCAAAGATAACACAAAACTCCTTCCCCTTCTTCATCTCTTTAAGAAGCGGCCGAGCATCTTTACTTCCCAGCGGTAACTGGCGGATTTTGATCTTGATGCTGTAGCGCGACGGAGCCTTGATCAGCTCCTGAAGACGAATTAGCCCTAAAAATATTATAAAGACAAAATCATCAAAGATAAAGAAACACACTTCAGTTTATTTTTAAAGATTTTTTAAGAAATAAATACTTTTATTTAGCAAATGTGACCGTTAAGCCATTCATAATCATATAGTTACCAAATAAGTATGGAGCTTTTGAAATAAAATGTATCACAGTTTTCACAAAAATATAAAGCAGGACAATTGAAACAATGAGAAATTTGGCACAAAGATTAGAACGATTATATTAAAAGAAAACAGTATTTAATGATAAAAAAGTATTTTAACAATAGTTCAAATATTCAAATAAATGCAGCCTTGGTAAGCAGAAGAGACGTCTTTGTAAAAAAATATTAAGGTAGTGTAGTGTGTTAAAAGAGTTAATCAACTTCTGCTTTGTCTTAGATTTAGCACATACCATTTTAAACTAATTTTGAGGTTTAATTCAAATATTCATCATCTGAAATTAAACAGGAAATGTCTTCTTTTTTCCACAAAGAAACCTTGCAGTTTGGGGTGATTTTAATATTTTTAGGCCTGTAAAATTACATGCAATTAATCATATCCTAATCTTTATAGATAGTGTATGTCATTTCAGCAAACAAATGATCCCAGATGTTATCTCGAAGTCAATATTTACCGCACCACCTTTCACAAAAATGACATTTTTATAAAGCATTAAGACCTTAACTACCACTCACGGGCTAGTTGATATTTACGGTATATACAGAACAATAAAGTATCTTCTTCCTCATTACTTAAGTCTTTTTAATTAAATCAGGTTGTTTTATATGTGTGAATGTTTTCTGTGTTCTATCTCATTTGTGTCTGTTTTATATTCCACATCCATTGTTCAGCAGAGGCATACGTGCCAAAGTTGACACTTGAGCTATATCTGAGAAAGCAATAAAATGAGAAGTTTCTGATCAGTGAAAACCAGCCGTCTCACCCGTTGCGTCCTCGTACACCACCGTCACGGCTTTCCATTTGTAGAACTGCACGATGTCGAGCACGGCGCGGCTGATGGAGGCGTAATCTGGGTACAGGTTGATGTAGAAACTGTCCTTGTTGTCCACAGACGGGTGTTTCCAGCGGGTCTGGATGTGAGGAACCTCCAGAGCGTTGCAGATGGACTGGACCGCGCTCACTGAAGAACTGTGGGAAGGGCCGAACACGGCGGCCACGCCGAGAGCCAGCTGATCACAGGCTGACATGGAGAGCAGAACATCATTGAGAACATCAAACTTAGACATTTCTGAGGTTTTCATGTCAAAATACAGTCTCTTTAAGTATGCCGTCCATGGGCTTATTTCTCACAGAAACATTGACCCTCTATTGCGCTTTTAAAATATCAGTCTGTCAATCAATCCAGCTCGACCAATAGCATGCGTTTAGGGCGTGGTCACTGAGGGAGAATGAACCAGGGGGCATTTATTTATCCTTTATTGTTCCTAGAAGGTCTCTTGAGAAAAAAAAAGTTGATGAATTACATGCTATTTTAGTGTAAATTAGTCAGCAAGTGAATGCAAATAGCTATTTACACTAAATTTAAACTAAAAACAATTTTTTAACAATATGTTAAATATATTTATATATATTTACACTATATTAAAATATCAAGATTTCCTGCTTACTACTTATTATTGCGAATAATAGAATTATCTGCACCTCTGTATTATAAAACAGTAAGCAATAGTAACATATTACGTGTAAATTATGCTTTTTTTATTCAAATTATTAAATGGATGCCGCCTTGTTGGGACAATAAATCCCTCCCTACACCTACTCTAACCCAACGGTCTTTTTCAACATTTTGAATATTTTCTTAATTTTTTTATTGGAAATAAAAGCCTTTCTGATGTGATTCGAGATTTGAAAAAGGAAAAAAAAAAAGTTTGGCGGGTTCAGCTTGGATCGCACCACTATCTACTCCATGGCAACACATGTTTGAAGTGTATCTTCTGTAATGTTTGACTACTAGACCGATCGCATGTTGGTGGGCGGAGTTTCTGCCAACAAAGTGGGCTATTTTTCCCTTAATGCAAATAGAAATTCTGTTTATACAAAATTTCACATACATTTGAAAAAGTAGCACAAAATTGTATTTGACCAAAACAGTAATCATAAATTAACAGCTTAATTAAAACAGCAAGGTTCTGCAATAAATATTAATTTTTTTAATTTTAGTTTGAGTTGCTTATAGAGGAGTCATAATTTGAAAATCATTCCACAACCAAGAAGCATAGCAGGAGAAAGCTGATTTTCCATCTTCTGAATACACCCTAGATATTTCTGATCTGGTGCAGTCCTTTCTACATAAGTATATACCTTGTGAGCAAAGTTTAGTTTAGGCTTGTTTCAATTCTTAAAAACAAAAAAGTTACTTTCACTCATTTTTGCCTAGCTGTATCTTGTTGCCTAGCTGTAACTGTTGAAATTGGAAAATGTTGCCATGACATTGATCATCGCATTTCCCCCCCCCCAGTGTATTCAAAAGCAATTTATAGAAGCTTGTTTCTGCCACAGGATTAAAAAATGTATCTCACACTTCAGAGTTTTTATTCTTCTCACAATTGCGCGATAAAGAAACATAATTAAAAAAACGTCTTACTTCCATGGCAACATACAAAATAACAGAACTGCAAGAAGTAAACTCATAATTCAGAGAAACAAAATCAATAAACAAATGTGAGATGCAAACTCGGAATTGCAAGAAAAAAAAAGTCTAAATTGTGAGATAGAAAAGTCACTTTTTAAACATATTCCATGTTAGAAACTGGCTCCCATAACAGTTACATAAAAACAAGTAATAGGACACTAAAAAACAGTAAAAACCGTTTTCACAAAAAATTACAGTTAACAAAAAACTATCAAACGTTACATTTTAAAACAGGAAAAATGAAAATAGTGTCTCCTTGCAAGACATATTCCAATAATATTTGTTTTATTTGCAACTTTTTTTTTTCGCTGTCATTGCCGTAGCTTAACCGGTAAAGCTTTGACTCCCAGGAAAGCGTGAACTGATCTGTGTGTGTAACGGATAAAAGGTTCTCGAACCTCTTCTGGAGGCCTCGAAGCTGTCGAACAGGTTGATTCTCTGGATGTCGTAGGTGAGGGTGGTGTTGGGCATTAAAGTCCTGTTTCTGTTAATGTTGGTTACAGCGAATTTAAAGGCGAGTTCTTCCACGCTGATCGGTTCATTCTCAAGGGTCTCGAAAATCCCACCTGCACAGACAGAAGAAGGTCATTTGGTCAAACACTTAGTCTGAAGCTTTACTGCAGAAGTTTGTTTTCAGCACAGCATAATAATATAAAATAGGGATAACACTTTATTTTACGGCTACTCCTATTGGTGGCTTATTAGCATGCATATTACTGGAATATTAGCCATTTATTAGTACTAATTAAGCACAAATTCATACCTTATTCTACATCCCTAAACCTAACAACTACCTAACTAACTATTAATAAGCAGCAAATTAAGAATTTATTGAGGGAAAAGTCGTAGTTAATAGTTATAACAAAGTGTTATTTATTTTAAAGGGCTACCAAAATTGGTAATTGCGACTTTTTGTAACTTTTTTATTTCTCAAAGTTCAGACTTTTTTTTTACTCATAAATATAACTCTCGATCTTAAAGATACAGAGTTCTATTTTTTTTTCTTTTCCAAACTCGTGAGCTCATCTCTCTCAACTTAAAAGTCAAAATGATGAGATTTTAACTCACAATGAGAGTTTATCTCGCAACACTGATTTTTAAATCTTCAATTCAAACGTTTTCCTTCAGAAATGCGTCTCGAAAATCGCAAACCATCCATTGACGGATGTGCATTCTGAGGAAAATGAAGTCGAGTTCAAAGTCTGTAAATCAGTATTTCAACATAAACTGTTAGGACATTTCACAAAATGCCTTTGAGCACAAAAAAATGTCTAAGGAACATAATTATCTTTAAGGGCTGAAGTTTCTCCTAGATAACAATGACTTTAAATGGACTTTTCAGAACTGACCAATGACTCCAATATTTCGATACTTTTAAAAGAGACATATTATGCACCTTTTTACAGAATATGATATAAGTGTTTGGTGTCCCTAGATGGTGTCTTTGAAGTTAACAGCTCAAAATACCCCACAGATCATTTATTATATAACTTTGGAAATGCCTATTTTGAGTGGAAGCAGTCACTGTTTTCCGTGCCTGTTTCTTTAAATGCAAATTAGCTTCTGCGCCCCGCCTCCTTTTCCAGAATAGAGCTGCGCCATTACAGCTAGTACCTGCTAGTACCTTTTAAACCACATTAGTTTTGATATACGGTTTAGTGAACACTGACAGAAAGCGGCTGTCACAGCATACGAGTACTAAACTAAGTTCTCACACACAAGTTCACTTTTAAAACACATGGCATTGTTATTATATAAAAAAAAATCCTTTTGCAACGTCACAAGGGGAGCGAGATCAGGCACGCTCGTTTTTCCAGATGCTTGCAATCTTGCAGAAGCTTTAATGCATGTGAAGCGTAGCTCAAAACATTCAATAGAAACAAATCGGAAAATGAAAAAAGCCCTCTGTTAACATGTCTGATGAAGGTTGAAACGCTGTAATTGTGTGGCAGTCGGGGTAAATGTTGCTGTCTCTCGCTCAAGCTGCGGCGGCACAAAACATTTCATGGATTTGCTCTAATCCTTAAATGACCTTTAATCTACATGACAACTACAGCCAAAATATGACAAAACAAATAAATAATACAAAATCTGCTTTGCTGCAGAGCAGACACGCGTATCTGCGCATGGACAAAAGACATTCAAATTATTAGTCGAAACGTGAGAAAACGCGTTTAGTGGGATGACAAATGCAAAACACACGAGCGCTGTTGATTGCAGTGCGTGCCGTTAAGAGACTGATCAGCATTTTTCATTCGGCGCTCAAATGAAAACAAACATGTTCAAGATTTCCATTCCTCAGTAAAATTAATTAAAGGTGGAATAATTACAGTCCTTAATCTTATCTGAAACAAATATTCTGTTAATGCACATCTGCTCACATTATTTAAAAAGTAAGAAATAACCACACACACACACACACACACACACATATATATATATACATGTAAATATTAACCGCATTAATATTAATCACAAATAAATCATTGCCCAGCACTAATATATGTTAGTGCAGTCAAACAATTAATCGCATTCAAAATAAAAGTTTTCGTTTACTCTGTGCATGTACTCAAGAAAAAAATACATGTAAATATATGTAAATAATTAATAGTTTGACAGCACTGATATATATATATATATATATATATATATATATATATATATATATATATATATATATATATATATATATATATGTACATGCTGTCACACTATTCATTATTTACATATATTTACATAGATTGCAGTCAATATAATGATATGTATAGATGAAACATAATAATAACAATAACTACAACCAGAGTATCACAAAAAAAAAAAAACAAAACAAAAACAAAACTATTATATATATATATATATATATATATATATATATATATATATATATATATATATATATATATATATATATATATATATATAATATACATTTTATTTATTTATTTATTTATTTTGTGATACTCTGCTGGTAGTTTGTGTTATTATTATGTTTCATCTATACATATCATTATATTGACTGCAATCCATTGTTTAACATTTATGGTGTTGTTTTGTTTAAAATAGTTGTTGTTTGGTTCTCTTTTCTTGTTCCCTACAAATTACTTCAAATCAGAGCACGGTTCGTTCAGCCTCCTGCTTTATAAAATAACAACTCCGCAACAATCAGCGATCGGCTGCGATTGGCTGCGAGCACCAGGAGAAAAAACTACTTCAACTGTATTTTTGGAGAGATTGTGATTGATGTAGTATGGGAGGAGAGGTAAAGAACGAGAGGGCAAGGCCTCCCCTCTGGGCTCTGATTGTGAATGACCTTTTTCTTCCAGCGGCGTTGTGGCACCTTTCATCCTCACACTGAGAGAGCCTTGTGTGGGCGCCACATGCGCTCAAATCCAGCCCTATAAACACCAGGGTTAATTACGGTTAGCAAACCACACCGCTCCGTTTCCGTGGGAATATTTCATTCTCACAGGACGGATAAAAATACAGACTTTCTCGTCGGTAACTCAAGGTAATGACATTTCACTGCGGCTGCTCGAGCAGAACCACTTATGCGAAAAGGGCATGAAAATCAAATATGTACTAAAGCTTCAGATGTTTAAATCATCGCCGTGGAAGCGCTCAAATTCGTTTCGCCGGTTCTGACAGCTTCATCGTTCCACTTGTTTCTCCATTCGGCTGCCGTGTTTGCTTTAATGATGCTTTCTGTCTCATGATATGCTGCAGTGTATATGTGTTTATACAGCTATTAATGTCTTGTAAAAGCATGCATATTAAAAGCATATAAAATAAAACAGACATAGCTGAACACCTTTGCATATTAAACAATATGCTTCTAACATTTATTATCAATGCTCTTGTTTTCCAAAAACCTAGTGAGCTGCTTATCTAGAAAAAAAATTCAAAAGCATCACACGTTGTTCTAAAAAGTAGACAGCAAAATAACACTGCTATATAAGATACCTTGTTTTGGAAGCAACTATTAGACAACCAATCCAACAATGCATTGGAATGAATCACTCAGTACAAAAGAGTAATAATGGAAAAAGCCAGTTTCAACTATTGGAAAAAATTAAATTAAATACAAATAAAATTCTCACAATTCTGAGATTGCATTTTGCAATTATTATTTTTGCAATTATTATTTTTCTCACAAATAAAAATAAACAAAAAATGTAAAATTAATTATAAATAAATTATAAAAAGGTAACTGATAATTTGTAACGCACATTTACAACTTTTTTTCTCACATTGCAAAATTATATCCTGCAATTCTAAATCAAAAAGTCACCTTTTTAATTTTTTTTTTTTATCCTATGGTGGAAACTAGTTTTCGTAGTAAAATTTCACATGGTAAAAAATATATAATAACAATAATAATTATAATAATAATTTATTTATAATAATTTATTATATCTTTAAAATGTTTTGACTTCTAAATTTAAAAAGTAATATTTATTATTATACAAATAAGAAGAATAAGAAGAAATAATTAATTGTATATTCGTAACTCATATTAATATAAAATAAAATGGCCTTTTATTATTTACCACTCTTTTTATTGTTATTAAAGTTTTAGAAAAACACTGTTAATCAATTTAGAAATGCGGTTTTATAAAACACTGAGTTCCAGATTAGTAAATTATGATGTTATGTTTAAGTTAAGACGCTTGTCTTAGAAGTCTGCTGCCTATTTAGGCAGTATACAGATAGTAAGCTCACTACGTTTTTGAACAAAGCCATAGAATACATGGCAGATTTAGCTCAAGCTGAATATATAGCATTTAAAATGCTATATTTAAAAAAAAAAGTGGAAAAAACATAACCACAAGCCCTTAAAAGAAGAGAAAATAAAGTACAGCAACCACAAACTCTCCCATTCATTCTTCAACCAAACCAGATTATATTAAAATTTTAATGCAGAGCAGCTCTGCAACAATAACCTTCCTTTTTTTTTTTATCCCTTTAAAAGCTATTTCAATTTCCGGCTTAAATAAGAGCTGTTTCTCTCTCAGGCAGAGAGAAAGTCAACCATGACGGGGTCCTGATCTGCTTGTTGCCGGGTTACTGGTTAAGGCACCTGGTTTTCACAGATGTGTGTAAAGTCACTGATGTCATCAGAAACAAATGCACCGTCAAGGTTCGCAGGACTGAAGGATCACTGCCTCACAAAGAGTTGAAGGAATAGCTGTTTTTGCTGGAAAAACAGCATACTCTATACAATGGTGTATGAATATACGAATTATGCACTGCTTAAAGGGACACTCCACCCCTAAAAGAACATCTTGTCATTAATCACACACCATGTCGTTTCAAACCCATAAGAAACGTTCGTCTTTAGAACACAATTTAAGATAATTTGCATGAAACTAAACACTGTCAAGGTCCAGAAAAGTGTGAAAGGCATCATTAAAATAGTTCTTCTGCTGTCAGTGGTTCAACCGCAACGTTACCAAGCGGGAATTGTTATATTTGTTTTCGCTTCATAATGTTACGGTTGAACCGCTGGCGGCGGATGAACTATTTTGAAGCTGTCTTTCGTACACTTTACAGTGTTCATGACTTGCCGGTCAACGGGACAGTCACAAAACACCAGTTTTTTATCCAAATTATCTTCCAAACAGGAACAAAGCTTTTATGGGTTTGGAACGACTTGACAAAATTTCCATTTTGGGGTGGAGTAACCCTTTAAACATACCATTACATAGCACTTCGTAATACATAGCTTTTTGCAACTGTGAGGGCAGCCTAAAGTTGCCCTTCGTTTATCTTTTAAATCAAACGGTAAAATCGAAACTCGATGGTTAAGCGCTAAATCAAGCCATTACCAGCTTATTTACTCCGCGGAAGCTCAAAGTCACCTTGTGCTCGTCTGTAAACACACGGCGTGCTCCATTTTGAGATTAAGCACCTAGCGCAAAGTAGCTCAGTGACCGGTTTCCACAAGCGTCTCCGTGTAAAGCTCTCTGTTTGGGTTTAGCAGCGTGGAGCCGCCTCCTGCTGACTCCCCCAAACAATCAGGAAACCCCACCGGTCCGACAAACACCTGTCCATCAGCCTGCAATCATCCTCGGCAAAACAACATCCGCCAACTCGTTTATAGGCCTAAATTTGAGATTTACGTATTTGAATTGCCATTTGGAAGACACGGTTTTAACATAAACTAACAAACTTAATGTGACGCACATATGTCAGTCTACTAATTCACACTCCTAATGAAACAGGCAAGATTTTTGCACTCCAAAAAAAAAAAAACTCAACCCAAAAAACATACCATTCACTGTAAAAAATAAATGTAATTTTACTGTAAAATCTTGTAAAAACGCTACAGAAAAAGTGTGTTAAACAGTATGTATTGTGTACAGATAAAAACTGTAAAACATGTAACCGCATATTTAATGTAATTTTACAGTAAAATGCTGTTAATTGTACAGTTTTTTTAGAATAAAGCATTGTATAATTTACAGCGACGTGAGTGACACTCCACAATTGAAAGCACTGTGTTTAAAAAATCATGTTTTTAATAGTTTTTGTTATCATTTATGTAGATTTGGGCTTTATGTTACATCTTCTGTTGTTTAATGAATGTTTACTGCATTATTATAGTGTCACGTGTTACTATGATGCTGCTACCAGCTTTTACCACCTGCATTATTATGGTGGTTGTCAGTATATTAAAGGTACAAAGCAGATTTGTGTGCATTGTTGAATTTACTGGTTTGCATTCAAATTTTCTTGCTTGTAAATTGCAGTTTTATATAGTAAAATTTACAGGTTTTGGCTATGCAGTCAATATTTTAAGTCAATTTTAGCCATAATAATAAATTAAATAAAAAGTTAAATTACATTTCATTTCAATTGCATGTCATTATTTTAGAATAATCAATTTAATTAAAATGCAATTGTATTGTTTTTGTTTAATTTTGTAATACCAATCAAATTTGTATTTGCTTTCTCAATCTCTCCTGTTTATTCTTTATATTTAGTGTAAGCTCAAAAAAACTTTATTTTATATGTTAGGATGAAACATCTCAAATTCTTCCGTTTATTTACAAAAAAGACAGACCGAGGTCATCTCAAGGATCTTATTCAAATCCCAGTCTGACATTTGCGTATGAGGCAAATATCACCTCAAAAGCAGCAGTGCATTATGGGAGCAAATTACGGCTCTGATGAAAATAAGGCCGAGCATTCAAGCAAGAAACATTGAACATGCCAGGTTCCTCCATCATCCTCACCTTCATGTGACTTCCAGCAGAGACGTAGCAGCACAAATGAAGACTGCTCTCCATTAGAGAACCCATGCTCAGATTACAGCCGTTTCTGCCGAGTTTTCTGAGAGCATACGAGTTTTTATCATTCAAAACACTGAGAGAAATGGCGGGTTGACCTGTTATACAATCGCCCAATCACAGAGCAGCATGCCGATTGGAATTGGAGAAAAAGCTGAGAGAGATTTGAGAGAAAGAAACACTTGATGAACCTTAAACACCCAAATCATCGTCGCGCATGAAGTTCACAACCGCTCCGCACATCATCGCCGGTGCTTCTGGGTAATGAGACGCTAATCAAATGAAGGCATCAATCAAAAGCGTGACTTTGACAAATTGCACAAATCGCCGTGAAGCGGAATAAATCGGAATTAATTGATTTCAGGCTCTGGGTTTGTAATGTTTGCGCGTCACACGGAGGACCTTGGTTTGTCTTTGAGACAGGCGGCGTTTCACTGACTGACTGAAACTACACTCAAGAGCCCCTATTATGGGTTATGAAAGATTCATATTTTGGTTTTGGGAGTCCCAAACAACAGGTTGACGTGAACGCAAGGTTCATCAAGTGTTTCTTTCTCTCAAATCTCTCTCAGCTTTTTCTCCAATTCCAATCGGCATGCTGCTCTGTGATTGGGCGATTGTATAACAGGTCAGCCCGCCATTTCTCTCAGTGTTTTGAATGATAAAAACTCGTATGCTCTCAGAAAACTCGGCAGAAATGGCTGTAATCTGAGCATGGGTTCTCTAATGGAGAGCAGTCTTCATTTGTGCTGCTACGTCTCCGCTGGAAGTCACATGAAGGTGAGGATGATGGAGGAACCTGGCACTCCCAAATAATTTGGTCCACGATTTAATTTGAAGCAGTGTTCGTGAACTTTTGCCGTTTCAAAAGCAGCACCTAGTGGTGAAGAACGAATTTGCGTTTTCATTCAGACCAACGCAAAAACGAATTTTCCCAGATCAGTATGTTAATCTTCCATTCTGGCGTCGACATGAAACGGCTTGGGACTCGTTTCAATGATTCAGAGTTGACTTTTTCATGGTTAACTTTCAGATTTACAACTTTGCAGGATGTTTTCATTCACTAACAGCAGTTTAAAAAGTTTGGAAATAGTGTCTTATGCACACCGATGCCCCATTCATTCGATATGTGTTGTGTAATACTACATTTTAAAATAACTATTCTATTTATATATATTGTAAAATGTAATTTATTCCCGTGATCAAAGTAGAATTTTTAGCCTCATTACTTCAGTCTTCAGTGACGCATGATCCTGCGTTAATGCTAATGCGTTGATTTGATGCTTGAGAAACTTTTATTGTTATTTGTTCTCGGTTATTACTGATGGTTTTCATTATTGTCGATGTTGAAAACAGTTGTGCTGCTTCATATTGCTGTGGAAACTGTGATAAACTACCAGAGAGAGAAAGAAAAGAAATGAATACCTTCAGAGACTAAATAAATTGATCAGTCAAAAGGTTTCTATTTCAAATAGATGCATCTCTTTATTAACTTATTCATCAACGAGTTCAGAAAAATCATCGTTTCCACAAAATTATAAATCAGTACAACCGTTTTCAACACTGATAATAATAAAAACCATCAGTAATAACTGAGCACCAATACTATTTAGCAATAATTGAGCAGCAAGTCATCGTATAATTATCGTATAATTTATGAAGGACCATGTGACACTAAGCTGAAAATTCAGCTTTTTTAAGGAATAAATTACATTTTAAAATATTTATGCATATAAAATATATTTCAAATTATTACTGTTTGTGCTCTATTAGCGATCAAATAAATTTGACATCCGTGTGCATTGGCAAAAGACTATTAGCTTAACCATAAAAAAACATCTTAAACACAGTACACTTTTGAAGATCGGAGTAGGTTTTAACTAATATTTGTAGAACTAAATATCCTAAGAAAAGAAAGCCATCCCGCTTGTCCTCATGTCTGTATGATATCATGGTGAGGCCGAGCGGTTGCTGTGAGAGTTTTGTGGACGTGAGTGTTGTGTCGGAGAGATGGAGCTCACTGCGATGTGAGTGAACCGCTAACGGATCTGAGCACAAAGATGCAGTTGTGTCCTCCATTCATTCAACATCCCACTATCCCACATCACTGGATTACAGCCAGTGTGTGTGTGTGTGTGTGTGTGTGTGTGTGTGTGTGTGTGTGTGTGTGTGTGTGTGTGTGTGTGTGTGTGTGTGTGTGTGTGTGTGTGTGTGCGTGCGTGTGCGTGCGTGTGTGTGTGTGTGTGTGTGTGTGATGAGACTGAGATGTCTCTGTCTCTGTTCTGAGACCGGCCAATAAAATGCTTTGTTTTTATGCTTATTATATTCTTAGTAAAAAAAAAAGAGTTGATTTGAGTGAAATAAAAGCATTTGATTCATCTGATCACAAACATCATCAAGCGTTACGTTTAATACTTTATATGCGACTCTCATTAAAAAAGCATAGTATCAAAAACATGTCAAATGTAAGAAAATAAGTTATTATATTTAGCATAAAAGAAACAGTGCCTATATTGTAAGACCATAAAGAGGTTTGCATTACACAATAATTTTCATGACAATTATGTACTAATATTTTATATTTATTTTTATAAAACATAATTTTTTTTTTCAATTATGTATAATCAATTTAACCTCCAAAATAGTTATATTTTTTTAATGCAAATAAATATATATTATAATATATATACTATATAAACAAATGTATTATATATTTTTATTTAATATATGTAAATTGATATGACATTATTATAAAATCATATTAGAATTGTAATATATATATATATATATATATATATATATATATATATATATATATATATAATACGTTTTTCATATAAAACAAATGAAATCGTTAAGAAAATATATAATTATTTACAAAACAAAGCTGATTTGATTTTGTGTTTTTAAAAAACACAAATGTGACCTGGACATCTCTCTACTCTTTAAACAAAACATAAAATATTCCGAGTCATAAAATTCATCTTTTCACCCCATAAATTGTAGAAAGCACCTGATAATCAAGCTTTTTAATACTGCTAAGCTCATGCATCCTCGCAGTGTTTTGAAGGGGGGTTTTTTTCTGGATGCCGGGCTCAGTTCTCACTCTGAGGGTCTCTGAGCAGAAAGCAGATTAGCCCAGCTCGTTTAACATGCTTAACGGGGACAATTTTCCAGTATCACCCAGCTACTGGGCTCCTAACCCAGCAAAAGCCGAGAGGACTAATTGAAACATCAGCCATATGGAGCAGATTAAAGGTTTGCAGAGAAACAAAGATTAGATTCGACCTCGAACCGGGAGAAATTATACAGGCGGATTAAACACACAAAGAACATTACGAAAAGACCTCATCGAGAATTATTAACCGCCTCTGATACCAATCGCTCTAACTGGTTATGATTTCGCTGTTGTGAACAATTACACAGCCTCACCAAACTTATGGCATTCGTGACTGAAGTGCATTACATTACAAACATCAGGGTCAATAAAACAGATCACAAGAAACCGTAAACAGACGTTTGACCTCTGCATTTCAGGCTTGATCTCTCAAAAAACATCAGGACTGACAAATCAGGATTAGACTGAATGGGCATCAATGTAACCTCGTGCAAAACCCTTTTCAAAGACATTCAAACTAACTGAACTGATGAATGGTATTCTGTTATGTGGAAAGGGTGTATATAGGCCAGCGTAATCTTAAGACTCAACTTCGATTCCAAGTAGATAAATCTAGTTTCTTATCCAACAGGAGTTGCACTCACCAGCGTCGACCACACGCTTGACATAAAAGACCAAACGTAATCCAAAAGTTAAGGCATTAATTCAGGCTTTAAAGTTTTGTCAGGAGAAACTAGACCAAACATATGAATGCCATTGCATTTAATAAGAAAATATCGAAGTGCATTTGCAGAAAATGAACCAAAATCAATGTTCCTCAATTACTGTCAATCGACATTTGCTGAATTTATCAAGTCAGTTTTGATATATATATATATATATATATATATATATATATATATATATATATATATATATATATATATATATAATAGAATGTTTTATTCAAAATATATTCACTCATAAACCGCTAGTAAATATCAAACATTTTACAAAGAAATGACAACAGCACACTACATTTGATGACATTTTAAAGCAGAAAGACTAAAATTGGCAATCTGTTTGCTTGCAAAAAAAATGATAAAAAATACAATTTAGGCTATTGAAAATATTCCGCTCAATGTTCTTGTGCCTGCCTAACTTTTTAAAAAATATATATTTAATTTAATAAAACGACACCCAGAAGTGACTTGAGTGTCTATGCCCTCGTTCACGTCGAACAGAAGCGAGCATATTTCACGCACGTGACACTTAGCAACAAAACCTAAAGAAGTTGATTTGCAGTTTTTCGTCCAAGGCATTGACATTCGGACTCGTTTCAAACAGCCTACGACCGATGCCACCCAATAAGGCTAAACACCTAGGCTACCCAAAAACGCATCTAGACACGCACAGCCCCAGATGAAAGCGCAAAGGTGTGACCACTCACCGATTCTCAAGACCTGCTGCGCGCTGAGACTGACCTCCGCCATCAGACACAGCAGGACGAAGCTCGCACCTGTCCCCTTCAGCATGCCGCACCTGCGGGAGGAACATTCAACATCCATGTCCTTCTTCTTTTTGTATCCATACAGGGATAATTTCCACCCGAGCAGCATCTTTCCACTCACTCGTACTGCTGGGAGTCTCCCATCCTCACATCCAGAGGTGCTAACTAGGCATCACTTTCCAGAATAAGTCACCGTGAACGAGCATCCCTCCCCCGGTGCTCTCAGGACATAACGCCGCCGACGGAGACCGAGAGCGCACGGGCTCAACTGAGCGCAAACATGGGTCCGTTGTGAAGATTAACTTCAAATCTGGCAGCGGTCGACCTCGACAACGTCTTTGCTCTTTGGTACACCGAGGAAATGATTAAATCTTGTGCCGGAGCTCTGATGGAAACGCACATCTGTCAGCGGATTAAAGACCCGTTTATCCGTCACTCGCTGTCTGGGATTTCACCAAACTGGAAGACACCTTACTCAACAGCAGTTTGACCTACTTTTAATAAAAAAATAACACCTTTGTCGTGTTTTAAAAAGTCAAGGAAAACGTTCGGGTGAGGAGAGAAGCGCGCGGACGCGTCTGTGGGAAGTTTGCGCGTGAAGCAAAGGTGGAGATTCGATTCATTCCAAAGACTCGAATCTTTTAACCAAGTTCTGCTGAAGATGATTCGTTAGGATTCGTCCGCGGCTAGTTTTGGAATAGCCTAAATACAGTAAAATGGTAAGATTGCTATTGTGATATTGCGCTGTGGGCGAGTCATTGAATCTTCCCTCAAACGATTCGTTTGAGCGAGTCGAACGCGTAAGAATCGATTCGTATCATAACGTGCCTGGGTCAATGCATCTACTCCAACTCACCCCCCTCCAGTCACACAAACAACATCGTTTCCAAACTTAAGTGAAAACTGTTGTGTTTAAACTTTTTTCACAGAGTGTGAGAGCTTTCAAAACTCTTTGGATCTGGTTGAGAAGGTGATTACTCGTATCCTTTAGGTCATTGTGACAGTGGGTTTATACGGCATTAGAGGGATTACAGAGACAGGATCTGGATCACAGATCATTTAGAAAGAAAAGATACAGTTCAGCCCCGGTAAAACAAAGCCAGATCGTGCTTTTCTGCAGGAGCTTTAACAACATACTTGAATATGAATTGCAATATTTTTTTTGTTGCTTTTACGTTTCTTTATAGTGTAGCCCGAAGGAAAAATCTCTCTAATGTACTGTATTTCCAGCGCGATTTACAATTTATAAAATGCCAACAACAAAAAAAGGTTCAATTCCCATACATATAGCTCACCTTCACTTGCTGGTTCCCATTGACTTGGAGAGAAAAAAACACTATGGGAGTCAATAATGAGAACTAACTGAAGATGATCATCCTTTTATGGCCATCTACATTGTTTTTGAAAGTCAATATGAACTAAGAAAAGCAATGAAATGCTTTCGAAATCACATTTGATCACTTCGTAATCAACTGATATATCCTGTGTGACAACTAACCCCGATCCCCTCTATCTAATACATATTCTCTCTTCGAACCACATCCGATAGAAATAGAAAAGACAGTGCAGAATTTACACATCTGTGAGGGCAAGACAAAAAAAAAGCATGCAACGACGCTGTAGTCCTCTGTTCGCCGAAAGCAGAGAATGATGGGAGATTCACGTGACGTCTCTTTAAATATTGTCATGTTCTCGGCTCCAGGACAAACTCACAGCTGTTTATTTAGAGAATAACACACCGCTTCTTAACTGCCAGCAAATGCACTGCATCGGTTTGATGTGTCGTATGCTGATTCAGTGTTTGCTGTCCGCATGCCCCAATGTGACACAAAGGTTGTTTATGAGGGCTGAATGCAGTTGGCATAACAAACAACTGTAGCATTGAGTTCCCGACTCCAGCTCGGCGTCCATTAACGGTTTTACCTGGAGTGGTTCACGGTAGTATTGACAGCTGCTCCTTTGCTGCGGGACGGCCTGTTTTCCACCTGCATGCTGCCGTTTGAGCTCACAGGACTAACACCGGAGACTCTGGAGCCGCCTTCAATAGCTTTCGTTCTCAGCTGTTGAAAACAACAGACATGCAAAAATAGAAATACCTTAAAAAAATGAAGCGCTAGTAAAACGTCTATTTGAGTAAAACTAGCAGCTTGCGATATATATGTTGCATGCATTGCGCGCTGTTGCTCTTGGTCTCGTTTTTAAAACAATGGATAAAAAGTCTGTGTGATACCCACAACGTAATTAAACTGGACTTACAAGCAGGGCACAAGATATCTTAAAACAAACTCAAGATGAAAAAAAAAAATCTAGATGTAAGCTTTCATTTTAATATGGCAGTTTTATTTAAGATACAAGCTTCCCTCGGTTTTGGGTATGAAAGAGTTCATGGAAAACCTGGATATGATAATAAAGGGATTTCTAGACCTGAAAAAGTAATGAAAATGAAAAAAACTTGACATTGTTTAAAAAAAAAAAAAAAAAAAAAAAAAAAATATATATATATATATATATATATATATATATATATATATATATGTATATATATATATATATATATATATATATATATATATATATATATATATATATATATATATATATATATAT
The DNA here is from genome assembly GCF_018831695.1 of Puntigrus tetrazona. Classification (NCBI taxonomy): domain Eukaryota; kingdom Metazoa; phylum Chordata; class Actinopteri; order Cypriniformes; family Cyprinidae; genus Puntigrus; species Puntigrus tetrazona. The sequence goes on along the minus strand of NC_056713.1, from coordinate 22,293,411 downwards.
ATATATATATATTATGGGTCACTGTAAAATTTTTAAAATATTTGAGTAAAAAAACGATTAAACAACCGCAAAGAATTTATGTAAATCAATTTGTTAAAAAAAGTGTAAAACCAGAACACTTATTGAACGTTATTGAAACGGCTGAAATGACAGAACATATATTCTTTATAATTATTTTACTTAGTTATTTCGACATGCTATTACGCTATTAAATATTGTTTTTCACAATGTTGGCCTTTGGGATGAAAAAGGCTGAGAATCGCTGCTTTGAAGAGCTTCATATTCCCACAAAACAGTCAGAACTGGTGGAAGGACATCAAAAACAGTCATATACGCAGTCCGGAGCTGCTGTCCGAGCGGTACGACTGCATCCTGGAGTAGTTGTACCCTACGAAGAGAGGATTCTGCGGCACAGGATGATACGTGGATCCGGTGGCGTACGAAGCGTACGGGTCGCTGCCGCCGCTTCCTTCAAAGTGTGTGGAAAGCTGACACGGGTAATGTGTGTCCCCGGGTACGTATTGGATCACGTTTTGCCCGTAAAAGCTCGGATTCTGCCCGTTCCTGCTGCATACTAAAGACCCCGTGGCCATGGCCTGCATGCTGCAGGGTGAATGTTGGCCACTAGAGGGCGTAATGGCGTAGCTGAACGCCGACGGAGAAGGCTGATGAACGGAAAGAACGTTGCTCTGGACCAAAGGCTGGTGTCTTATAGCGTTAAAGTTCTGAAAGCGGTTTAAAATGGGCTTGTTAGCCGGCGGACGAGGGCGAAACGAGCCGGGTTTTGAATCAACGCGACGACAGAGAAATATAATCCCCGACGCCAACAGAAAAGCACTAGTTACCCAACCTATGTACAGCGCCTCTCCTAGTTCCCTGCGCTGGGCGTCGATCAGCAGAGGGTTGTAGAAGTCTCTAATGATGGTGTGGGCCGTCCAGGAGACTGGGATGATCACGCAAACGGATGCTAAAATCTGCATCGCCCCCGCGGCCATTGAGATGAGGCTTTTCGCCCGAGGTTGATCTCCGAGGCAAGACGTGCAACGGAGGCCCACGAGAGACACGAGCAGCCCGACTCCGGACAGAGCCAGAGCGCAGCACGTCAAGCCGCGGGCCGCCTGCAGGTCCGGAGGCAGGTACAGCAGAGAGTCGTAGACCTTGCACTGCATGTGGATGTTGGCCTGCCTGAAGCACGTCATCCACAGACCCTCCCAGCGCGTCTCCATCACGATGATGTTCTCACCGATGAACGCCGTCACTTTCCACGTGGGAAGGCCCGTGACGGCCACGGCGCCGATCAGACCGATGATGCCCAGACACAGAGCGATGAGTTCACACTTCCCCCGAACCATCCTCGGCTATGTCATCAGTTTCCCTGAAAGTAGAAACAGACGTAAGGCTTTTGGTACGGGACGCTTCTTGCATTCGCTCATCAAGTTTTTAACAGCACCAGACAAATGCTTTTAAATGCCAACGGCAATTTTTCACTTCTAGGAGGCACTGACAAAATATCTGCTATAATAGACGGCCTAAATAAAACTTTTTGGGGGTTTACTGTGCACAACACAAGATGCATGATTGATTACTCGTTGACTTTTGTTCATCTTTGGTGCCCAAATGAAGATATATTATATAAGAGTTATCTTCCATAGACAGCGACTCAACTGAAATGATTCAGGTTTCGAAACGTAGCAAATACATCAGTGAAACAGTCCAGTATCTCAACTTCAGTTTTGAAACGCTACGAGAATTCTTTCTTTATTTTTGGAGAAAAGAATATAAAAATAACATAATTTACTGACCATTCTTCTTCCGAGTTACGTCTTCCACGATTTTGGAATGGTGACTGTTATTTTTGTCTTCTTGGCGCAAAAAAACGATTCTCGTAGATTCACAAAAAAAAAAAGTTCAGCTACCGATGTTTTGGGATCTGGGAACATTACGGTTGTGTTGCTGTCTACGGAGGCTCAGATTTCATCAAAAATACCTTAATTTGTGTTCCTTAGATGAACGAAGGTCTTACGGGTTTGGAAGGACAATCAACGGCAAAACGTTCATTTTTGTGATGAACTAACCCTTTAAATTCATCAAAAGATTTTTAGATGCTTTTAAATAAATGCTGTTTCTTTGAAAATGTACCAAGAAATGAACAGCGGTTTTTAACATTAATAATAAGAAGAAAAGTTTCTTGAGCAGCAAATCTGCTCTGCATCAAATTACATTTTACAATGAATTCAATATAGTAAATGGTTTAGTTTATATAGTTTAGTAATAGTATTTCACAATATGAACGGATAAAGGCGCTTTCGGCCTAATGATGGTGTAATTATTGCCTCTACCAACAGGAGATATAAAAACGGCAAACCTCGACCTCTTGACATACTAAACAGAAACTACAGACTCATTTTCACGAGCATAAAATTATGCAAATGTTCAGTTCGGTTCCTAATCAAATGTTTAATTTCGGTTGTGAAGAACATGTCCTGAATCAGATGACAGCGTACTTCACCCGAACAAATGAATGAATCCACTCACCCTAATCCTGTAGGGCAAGGATTTTACGTCCAAATCCAGAGGTCTCGAGCAAAACGCAGGATGCGGTAAATGTTGTTCCCAGGTTAAACAGGGCAGTCCGCATGACCGTGTAGTGAGAGTGTGATATTATGTGCTTCAACAGATTAGGGATAGTGACAAAGTTACTCTTTTTGTTTTGGGAAAGTGGCATAGCTGTATTCCGATTGGTTGAGGATGATGAGGGTAATGCTGATGGTGTGTTTACCGTCCAGTGGTCATATATGTTGTCAACAAGGTCTCTCACGTAAACAAACGCACACTCGCTCAAATGAACGGATGACCTTGACTAAGAAAAGTCTCGCACTTCAACACTAGAGGGAGCCGCTGCGCCAGTCTGGTTACAGGTAAGTTAGTTCTGTCAGATGCTTAACTAGCGTTGTGGACGCTGAAACACGTGTTCTTTATCCACCTTATTTGGCAACGAAGAAGCGAGCTATTTTATACGAGGACTTCCGGTTCATTATCCGCTAAAGTAGTATAGATATCTAAAAGAATAGTGAACGGTATTTGTGCTACAAACCAGTATGTTTATGATTACGATTATGAATATTGAAATTAGATAAGAAATACTAGTTTGCAGCTTTAAGCCACACACGGGCTGTTTAAAACGGAAGCCAGTAACCCGGATGTCCCCAACAAATATGGCCGCGCCCTCTCTTGCGTTAAAAATAAAGCGTATAGTCTGTGGCTGAGTGGGCTGCTACGACCTAGTTTTGCTAACTGTGTTTGGTTGCTGCTAAACGCACTATTTGTTATTACTGTAGTATTGTCGTTTATCATACATTTTATCCAGAGCACAAGCTGTAGTTAGGTTTCTCCCAATCACTTCAGTATTATTCGGGGTCACTTCTGTCTGGTGACCCACATATTTTGCATTAGCAACCTGAACTGAACACAGTGCATATTACGTAATACCTGTTTTAAAACCTAGTGAGTTGACTTTACCCACTCGGGTAACTATTTAAAAAAAAAAAAAAAAAACCCTCACTGAAATAAACCACATAAATGAGTGATTCACAGAAATATCAATGCATTAGGACACAATTGTTCTATGCTTAGCATACTGCTAATAACGGAAGACCCTAATAATGATAAACCCTAATAATTATACAAATACAGTGTGCATATACACACAATTTCATTAAAAATGTAATTTTTAATTACTGAACTATGTTTTACCAGTATTATTTGGTATTAAATCAAATGCAAATGCATTTAGATGTTTTGACTTTAATGATTGTATTGTATTCTTTATGAAAGACAACAAAAGAATCTCACCGTAGAAGTTGCTGCATACATTTAGTTTACATTTGTAAGATGTACTAAAACCGTTCAAATATTTTTTTGTTAATTGAAATAAAATATAAATATGATGTAACATCAAAGATGAATCTTAGATATTAGAAATAACTGAAATAATGTTTAAGCTGAAGCAATGTTACTAAAACTGAAATAAATGTAAGCTAAATAGAAATATTACATAAAAAATGAAAAAGCACAAAACAAAGCTGAAAATAAAAAACGTTAAATAAAAGAATTAAGCTAACAAATATAGTATAAATATAAAAATATTCAAATTCCTTAAAATGCCTCACTTGTTGTGTAAGGCACAGGTTTATTTCTATCATTATTTTCATTCAATATGCTATATTTTACCTGGAAAAAAACTGATGCATTCTGTCTAGTTATATAACAGTTCTCAGTGAAACAGGTCTCACACTTTAGTCTGTCCAAAAGTACGCAGTTAAAACTTTAAAGCTGCCTGTTCAGTTTTCATGTGTGTATTTCTCCATTTTCGCAGCGAAATATCTGATCCGTTTCCTGGTTCTGTTGTAACACTACTACACTAACAAGCAGCTCTTGTGTGACTCATTCTCTGGGTGTGTCAGAGACGCCAAAGACAATAGGCGTCTTACGTTTCACAGCGGCTTTCTTTATTTGAAGCTGCAGGGCATAAAGATCTTGAACGCACTGAGCTGAACTAAACCACCAAATTCAGCACCTGCCTGTAACTCAGAGTCCGTGACTTTTTAAGAAAACACATCCTCTGAAGCATAGAGATGAACAGATTTCTTCTGGGAACTATTACTGTGCAAATACAACAGCAGAAAAACCTTCTGTAAATGCAGAAAGATAGGGGGAATAACAGATATCTCATCATTAAATGTATTTTTTACTTGTTTATTGAGTTAAAGCATTGTTTTTTGCGCCTTGGTATTCACATAAAAACACATATCTCAATATAAAACATTTATTTCCTCATTTCTATTATAGACAGCTTTGAGATAATACAAAAATACCTCGATTAACATACTTTACAACATCCTGAGGTATGATCTGTTATCTGTACTTTACATTGAATCATATAAAAACAACAACAAAAAAATCTTAAAAACAATTCTTCATCTTAGTCACAGTTCTCAAAGTTCTCTTACTATATTAACTATTCTGTCAAAATCGTTCTCCCCAAAAAAAAAAAAAATATGAAATGCAGGCCCAAGTTTATAAAATGTTTTTTTTTTTTTTTTGTAACACCCATGGCTAGAAATTCATTTTTTCTTTCCTACTTAAAAAGCCAAATTAGAAATGGCATTCAAAAACATTCTTAAGAATGGAACAGAAAAATAAATAAATAAATGTAGGCCTACGTTTGTTAAATTTAAAACAGAGATAACATTTTATTTTAAGGTGTTGTTTTTATATATGTTACATGCTGTGTATTTACTATTATAATAACAATAAATTATGTATAATTACATGCAAGTAACCCTAAGCCAAGCTCTACTTATAAAGTACTCCTTCTTTAAATGTAGAATTAAACTGTAGCAAGGACACCTTAAAATGAAGTGTAACCCCTTTTTAAATATTTCCAAATATCTTTACCTTGTGTAAAAAAAAAAGCTTTGGTTAGACGTTCTTCACATCTGTCATCCGCTCCTGCATAGATATGAGTAGAAATAACATCTAAACATAGCCGAAAACGTTCCCAAAAATGAAACAGTTTTGTTTCCAAATATACTTAAAAAAAAAAAAAAAAACTTTTGGTTAGAAGCCTGTCCTTTTCATCTGTCTCTAACATAAACACACAAGCTTGTGAGACGTCCAGCTGGATTTTAGAGATAAGCCACGGCGCTGCGGGCGGACGGATGTCGGGACGGCTGAATGAACGACTGCTGTCTGGACGGTTGGTACGACTGCTCGATGAACGACGGTGGCCCGGACGGGTGACTGTACACCGAGCGAGGCTGAGGGTGATAGGCCACGGGTTGCGGCTGATAGGCCACATAGGGTGGGTTCCTGGTGTACATGTACCTCGGATCCGGGCCCTTGTCCAGGGGCCCGCTGCAGCAGGTGAATATGCACCCGCCGGCGAATAAGAAGGCGGAAGAGACCCAACCGATGTACAACGCCTCCCCGAGCTCCCTACGCTGGGCATCGATGAGCAAGGGGTTGTAGAAATCCTGGATGATGGCGTGTCCGGTCCAGGAGACGGGGATGATGCAGCAGAGGCAGCCCGCTAGGATCATGCAGCCGGCGATGATCAGAACCATGCGCTTGGCGCGGTCGTTCCCTTGGATGCACGCCGTGCACCTCATCCCGGCGATGGCAATCAGTAAACCCAGCCCGGTCAGCGCCACAGAGCAGCACATGAGACCCCGGGCAGCCTGGAGGTCTGGAGACAGCGCCAGCAAAGAGTCGTACACCTTACACTGCATCCGAATGTTGGCCTGCCGGAAGCAGTTCATCCACAAGCCCTCGTAGCGGGTCTCCATCACGATGATGTTCTCCCCGATGAACGCCGTGACCCGCCACATCGGCATCCCGGTGCTAGCCGCCACCCCGATGAGGCCGATCAGGCTCACGCACATTCCCACGATCTCCAGGGCGCCGCTCGCCATGATTCCGGGAGCCTGAAGAGTGAGGACTGGTTTAGACTGTGAGGTTTTGCATCCCGCTGGAATGGGAGCTGATAGGCATTCACCTGTTCCCAGCCTCCGCCCTCTCGCTCAGGGGAGGGAGGGAACTCCGGGCTGGTTGCTATGAAATCGTATCCCCTCTGCGAGTGTTTGTGCCTGGTTTTGTGTCACTGGGGGAGGAGGAGGAGGAGCTCGTTGCCGTGTTGGCGTTTGCTCAGCAAGCACCGTTTTCTGGCAGAGATCCTGTTAAGTGAGGAAATGCACCTGCAGGGGTTACTGAGCAGCCAGATACGGGCAAACACACAACAGCTCTGGACTGCCGTCAATGTTTAACACCACTGGTTCTGCGGCTCATTAAATTGCTGTCTGATATGTCCAGAGGAACATTTGTGAAGTCAGCTGATGGCTTTACGTTGATGTTTTATGTTTAGTTAAAGGTAATGTGTGTTGCTAGAGACATCAAACAGAATTTAATTTAGTTTAATATTCAGTTTAATGCAGAGTGTTGTTTAGCATGTCAATATGCGGTTGCTAAATAGTTCTGGGGCAAGAAAGAAAGCAACCACATAGCAAAATACTAAAAAAGTACCATTTAGAGCAGGGTGGCCAATGTTGCTTCTAGAGAGACACAGTCCTGTAGAGTTAGAAATAAAAAGAAAAGACATTTAGAACCCTTAGATGCTGCATTGAAACATTCTAGCAACCACGCAGTAAGTTTCTAAACCATTTAGAACCCCTTTGCAGCTGCATAACAACACCCTAGCAACCACATTGTAACATTCTTTAAAACATAATTTTAAACCCCCTCTTTCAGCTGCATAAAAAAACATTCCAAAAGCTAATTAGCACCCCTTTTGCAGCTGCATAGCAACACTTTAGCAACCTTTATAAAGTCAAACATTTTTGTAGTTTCAATTGATTTTGAGGGTTTTTTAGCATGCCACTATGCAGTTGCTAGGGTGTTGCTATGCAGCTGCTAAACGGTTCTGAATGTTTTTTGGAATACTACTATGTGGTTGCTGGAGTGTTGCTATGCAGCTGCAAACTGAATCTATTTTTTTAATGTTACCGTGTGGTTACTAGAATGTTGCTATTAAACTGTTCAGGGGATTTTGAGTAGTTTTAAGAATTCTAGCTGTCTCTTATTTAGAAGGCTGCATCCCCCTGAGGTCTAATCCTTGGGAGGTTACATCCTCTATAGGATGCGTATATGCAGTGTCCTTTACCTATAATTAAATGAGATGGCCTACGCAGGACAGATGGAAAAGGAAACTGAAAGTATTGCGTTTCAATGCCAACACATGTTGCACAGTTACATTACTTAAATGAAGAAAGTTTATTTTTAAGTAATTTGCAAAAAAAACTATTTTACTTTTATTTTGTTCAGTGCTGAGGAGCTGCAGTGTATATGTACAACAGACATATGTTAGAGAAGATATTATATGAATAAATGTTATCCGTTTTTATCAGAGGCAACCACGTCTGCACTTGTGTTTACATCAGCCGGCACCGGCATTATTTTAATTAATGATGGTTGTTTAAGGCAACACAAATAATTGTGGGTTATCTCTAGCATTGAAGGATACAGCTCATGCATTCCTCGAATTCAATCAATCAATCAATCATTTTTATTTATATAGCGCTTTTAACAACACAGGTTGCATCAAAGCACTGTACAGTATAATGTAGAAGAGTACAATGATGAATTCCAATGAAAGAAGGACGCATTTGAAGTATGCTTTTTTAAAATGAGACATTCTCAATGATGTATACAGCCTCTAAATGAGACACAGCATCTGTTATACAGCTGCAAAGGGGTTCTGAACTTCTTTTTTTTTGGAATGTTCCAATATGGTTGCTAAGGTGTTGCCATGCAGTTGTAAAGGGGTTCTCACCTTTTTTAGAATGTTACTTCGTGGTTGCTAGAGTGTTGCTATGCAACTGCAAAGACGTTTTTAATTTTCTGTTCTTTAGAATGTTCCTGCGCCGTTGCTATGGTGTTGCTATGCTGCTGCTAAGGGTTTCTCAGCAGTTTTTAGCATGCTGCTTTGAGGTTTCTAGGGTCTTAAAAGCTACACAGTAACTGCTCAAAGCACATTCGCAGATGCATAGCATCATCGTAGCAACCTTAAGTATTGTATTTTCATTTCATGCTGAGTGTTTTGAATGGCGCTATGCCGAACAACTTAGCATGTCTTATGCATACAGCACACAAAACTGGAATCACTTCAGTTTTGAAGTTATCATCTACAACTGTGACAACAAGGAGATCAACTTAATGCTAGTTACTCAAAAATGTGTTAAATATGTAAAGTTCACAGCCAATACTTTTTATACACCAGTTATTGTTACTGTGGGGACATTTCCATGCTCTAAACATTGGGCGGCACAAAACAAAACATGACTGGTTCTCTTCTCTGAACTCTTGGGTGGGTCATTCAAGGAAATCTTCTGTCAGTCTGACGGTCCGGCTATGCGAGACTAGCGATGTGATTAAAACCACTCAGAACAACACCCTAGCAAACTCTGTACCATTAAGTATTTTCTTCAGAAAATTTAGATTTTGATTGAGTTAATTTTCAGCAGCGAGTGCAGATAAGAATTGTAAACACAGCATTATTTTGCTGCGTTTACTTTTTCCAGTTACACCTTAGATCACATCCACATCTTTTTTTTTGGTCACACAGTCAGTGTCGCTCCTGTCTGGTGGTGAATTTGCATTAGGGGTGTGACGTTTTGAGGTTGTGGAACAACAGACGAGAAACATGCACTGAAAAACCACCTCGACTGGTTCGACCAGTGCCTCCAACGCCGGGCTAAGAAAAAAAACAACAAAACGATGTTGTCAAATCCAGGAAAGGAATATTTTAAGACTACAGACCAGGAACTAGTCATTTTCACACATTTATTTAATATAATTAAAATCAAACCAGTGCTTTAAAAATGGAAAACAAACACAATCCTACCAAAGAGCCAACATTAAGTCACGCATACGCAGTTAAATGCTGTGTGGAAATATTCCACACGTTGCTGTTTCTCTTTTTCTATTATGTCTGTGCAAATTACAGAGAGTCATTCAGACGAGAAGGAAATGCATTCAAATCAAGTATATAAAAACTAACAGTCACATATACAGTCATGTTTAATCAATTTAGCCTCCATCAGTCCTGCTTTCTTCTGATTCCTAATGCAGATTGTTCCCAACTCAGCTTCTTTATTGGAGACTGATTTTAGTGGTAAAGCACAGCACTCACTGTGTGTCTCAGTATCTCGGAGGGTTATAAACTGTCGGGACAGGGGAATAGGCTGGTTGATACGCGGGCTGGTATCCGTACGCAGGCTGGTATCCGTATCCGGGCCCGTAGGAGTAGTTATACGGAGCCGATCCGGCCCGATACAGAACTGCAGTCATGTCCTCTTTATCTTGAGTCCGCGGCGCATGTCGACAGAGCAGAATCACCCCGGCGCAGAAAAGCAAAGCCGGAGTGACCCATCCAATGTACAAAGCCTCTCCCAGCTCTCTACGTTGGGCGTCGATCAGCAGCGGGTTGTAGAAGTCCTGGATGATCACGTGAGCCGTCCAAGACACGGGGATGATGGTGGTCAAGCAGCCGGCCAAAAACAAGCACCCTCCGCTCACCAAAACAATGTGCTTGGTTTTGGGACGGGAGTCGACCAGACGGGTGCAGCGCATCCCGATGGCCGACATGATGCAGGCGAAGGTGGTCAAAGCGACGGAGCAGCACATGAGGCCCCTGGCGGCCTGGAGGTCGGCCGGGAGGAACAGCAGAGAATCGTAGACCTTGCACTGCATTCGGATGTTGGCCTGCCGGAAGCAGTTCATCCACAATCCCTCCCAGCGCGTCTCCATGACGATGATGTTCTCCTGGATGAACGCCGTGACCTTCCACATGGGGAGGCCCGTGACGGCGGCGACCCCGATCAGGCCGATGAAGCCGATGACCAGCGCGACCACCTCGCAGCAGATGGACTCCCGTCTCTTTCTCTTCTCGAGCTTCAGCTGCTCGTCGTACGCCTCTTTCGCCGACTTCTCGTCCGCGTATCCCGTGTACGCGCTGTCCCTGTACGATTTGTCCGCGTAAGACTTATCCGCGTAGGATTTGGCCGCATAAGACCCGGCGTAAGACATGGTGGTCGAGTGCCAGGACAGAACGACAGAGGATCAGATGCTACGCTGCTCTCCTTCGCTGTGGTGCTTCCCAACTGAGACCGGATGATCCAGATGACAAGTATTTACAGACAAGAAAAATGTTAATGATGTTATGTGAACAGACTGGTTCACCTGCTCCTGGAGAATCTGATAAACAGCTCGAAGGAAACCGGTGATACTTCAAATGTTTTCCATTTATCAATTCTACCATTAGGTGGCTTCTGAGGACTTTCTTCTAAACAGAACACAAGCACAAAATAGGCTGCGTTCAATGTTTAATTAAAATTAATGCTGTCGAACAATTAATCGCATACATAATACATTTTTGTTTGCGTGATATATACAGCATATGTTTTGAAAAAAATCTATATGTACATTCATTTCGTTTGTATGATAAATAAATATATATTTAATATATAAAAATAACATTTGTCTGAAATATGTACATGCATGTGTTTGTATTTATTTATACATGTACAGTACACGTGCATATATCATGTTAACACAAAGTTAAAATGTAAGCTATTTTTCAAGACCAACCCCCCCATGATAATATAAAAGAAATAAATTAGTATTTATATGACTTATGTGTAAATTACATAATGCCTATGTACAAATGCATTGCTCACATCATCACAGTGTTTAATAATAGTAATAATATTGCAACATATTGCCCAATCAAACTAA